>NC_056736.1:284185790-284190790 GCF_019279795.1 Protopterus annectens | reverse complement strand
TATGGGTTACATGGATAGGTCATGTATCTAAATACGACTGTAGATTCTTTTTTATAAGACCTCTTGCTCCTACTACTACTATTGGAATGGTCTGGTATCTTCCACATTGCTCTCGTTTCTGCCTGCAGATCCTGATATTTTGACTGTCTGCGCAAGACACTGTAGTCACTGGGTGTGGAGATATCAATGCTACTTGGTCTTCTTTTCTTGGACCACTATATCCGGTTTTCTAGCATCTGTCTTTTGAACTGTTGGTAGCGGATGATCCCATGTGATATAAATATTATTTTCTTGGATGCTTTGTGGCTCGTTTCTAGTGTTTTTCAGCCACTTCCATACCATAATGTTTGCACAATCCCCAGTGCAACAGTTTTGCCACATTATTATGCCTTACAGTATGCGGTCCTTCTGCCATTTAGTATGTCACAACCAGCAACAGGGTGTGCAGCTGTTTCCAATTAGTTTTTAGAAAACCTATATTTGTCCGTTTCTCCCACATATTCAGTCGACTTTGTAAACCAGCGCATACGTAGCCTACTGTCTTGGGTTGACAATATTAACCTTTCATCTCTTGGTTTAAATTCACCTCTCCTTAACCATTCCTACATTTGTTCCTGATCAACTTGAGGTTCTTCCAGAAGTTTTTTATACTTGCAGCTATATTTTTGCTTTTTCCACATTTCTTGCCTTCTCGTTTGGTCCTTCACCTTATATTCTTTCTTTTGTTTTTTTTTTTATTTTTTTGGCACATTCAGTTGCGGCCTGATTTTTATCTACTTAGTTTGATTTCCATTCCTGCTTGATACTGATATGCTTCTGCTAAATTAAGCAGTGAAGTTGTCTTAGATTTATTCTCATTTCAAAACTTTCACTACATTTGAGTCTTATGAGGTCAGCAGATGTGTGGAGTCCTACAATTGCAGATCTATACATGTAATCATTTTCAATTAGGCCCATCCCTCCTTCAGAATGGGGAATATATAATCTTGGTATGCACTGATGTTTATAAATCATTTAGTGAGCATGAAGCATCTTTGTTTTCCTAACTAATCTGTCCAACATGTTTTGGGGCCAGTTAGTCCAAAACTGTAAGTTAGGACAGGAATGAGCAAATGGGTTTATAGCTTGGAGTTTGTTCCTAGATGTAAATCCTGTTTTCAAAATTAAGGTCTAATGAAGTATTCCTTACTAAGTTTTATTCACATTTGTTAATGTTTTATTGTTGATCCTTCATCACTGCCCAAATATTTATAACACCCCCTCTTGCTCATGTTTTTTATATCACATTTCGTCTCAAACTGATATTTTCCTGGTGCTGCAGTTTTCTTGCTTTAGCGCACTTATCAAAACCAAGTGACATTCTTGTATTTGAAAAAGTTTTGACAACCTGCAGCTGTGCTTTCAGTTCTCATCTGATGAGCTATACAGTTTTAAATCGACAGAGAAGGTAAGTCTTTACACTGTTTTCTAGGAGCCAAATTGTAGCCATGGCCTAAGCTGTTAAGTAAACAGGTTTATGACTGAGTGTCACTCTGGAACATCCCCCTTTGAATTTTTATCCCTGGGACAATAGTCTGTCCTTTATTATGACTTAATTGCAAAGTGGTCTATCAGTGTAGGGTGTATCTTACACATTTTTAAGCACTCTTTTTATCCATGAATGGTGGGATATTATCAAATGCTTTTTTATAGTCAATCCATGCCATACTTAAGTTCTTCTCCTTTTTACAGTTCTCCAATATGACCTTATTTAATAACAAATGATCCTTTGTTCCATATGACTTTCTTTTATTGCTCTTTTGTTCTGCTACCATAATTGAGTTTTCTTCTAAATGACTATAAACTGTCAGCATCAGTTCCTGTTCACTTTGTAGCTGACAAGATGGGTGTAGATAAAGTCCTTTTTATAGAAATTGCATAAACAGATGCAGCCATTGGTGTTAATGGGAGCCTTAACCTGGGAGTGAAAGACTAGCACAGAGAAATGTAAGGTCCTGCACCAGGGTGAGCACAGTAAATGGGCTCATTTTAATTCATCTGAATGAGAAGCTTTCCGAGCAGAGTGCAAAGCAGTGGTCAAGCAAGCAAAGTGGTGGATTGCAGGGGTGTACATTTTAGTGGATGGTAAGCAGGTCTGCTGCTGTTTTACTGGTATAGTCGCAGCTGGAGTGCTGCTTCCATTCTGAGAAGCCTGTACAGTGCAAGGGAAGTGAAACAGTTTAGGCTGTGTAGAGGAAAGTTAATAGGGTGGTGGCTATACAAGAGGAAATATGAAGATGGAATAAACTGAAGATGTACTGCACTTAGAAGAAAGCATGAGAGGATGCATGCCGTAAACCTACAAAACTGCCACACTTGGAGGAAAGTTGAAGAGCTCACCTGGGCTGTCTGAAAATGGCCAGTTTTCAGCCAACCACTACCCTGTAAACCCAAGTAAATGGGTAAGGTACGTGGCCGAACTCCCCAAGTGGAAAGGAGATGGATTATCAGTGGAACAAGGTCCCAGAATGAGTGGTGAAAGGTAGGTCAAGTAAGGTATTTGACACTGAATAGAATGGGTAACAAAGGGGAGCTGGTGGGAGGGGGTGATGACGTACTAGCTGCAGTAATTAGGCATACTAGACTGTGTGTATTTTACACACACACACGTAGAGACAATCTAGCAATTATTTGGATATTTGCATTGTTGCCGCAAACAGGCCCCTGTGTATTACATCTTTCTTGCATTGATTGGTAATGGGTTTAAATTGAATGTTTTAGCTAAATAGGGTTTTAGGTAGTTAGCACAAAATTGTGAATGGAATGTCTTGAAAGGCTTTGAAGCTTTGTCTTAATGCAAGTTCCATCTTTTTTTCTTTAACTTAACAGTGATTCTTTCGTGCCTTTTAACCATGATAATTTAACTAAGCAGAATCCTGGGGTGAAGAGCTCCATGTAGAAAACGCTGCCAAAAACAAGCTGATGATGACGTACTCAATGAGCGTAGTACTTTATGGTGACTTACAAGTGGCAGAAAAAGTCTTTGCACTGTATTCAGTACATAGGTTCAATAAGGCACGAATATGATCAGAGTAATTTATGTACAGTATTTACATGTATTGGGTCAAGAATTAACTGTGGAGAAAAGGTAGTATACAGGAAAGATGCTAAAGTAAAAATGTATACTGGAGAGAACAGAAAGGAGGAAAATATGCAGAAGAATATAGAAGTTGAAGTGGTGGGAAGGGGAGGGAAAAGAGGTTAAAGGCTGATCAAGTAGAGTTGAGACATCAGAAGCAAAAATAAAGGAATAGGGTGAGTGAATTAGAAGTTTACATTTAAAGGTGGGGAAAAAGTACAGACATTGGATAGGGGAGGCATAGTAGTGGATGGAGGAATTTGTGGGAGTTGCACAAAGGGAACAAGGGTACAGATAAAGGTGTAGCACTAATGTGTATTTTATGTGTAGTGAGACTGAAAGAGTAGAGAAAGCAAATCTAATATGAGTAATGTATTTTTTGATATCAATTCCATTTGGAGGTTACAGTATTTTAGGTTGTGTAAATTATGCCCAAATTTCTTTGAAATTAGTTTCATTTGTAAGTTGAGGGAGTTCAGCACTTCTGTAACATGATGTCCATATAAGGAATTGCTGAAATGATTATTATGGTATAAGATTTCGTTTGAAAGATTTATGTTCTCTTTCAGGGATGTATGGCATTTATTAGATTTATTAGTGGGCATGTGCAGATAGCTTATAATACTGAAGGCTTTTACTTGGGCATAGTTTAAAGTATGACTTTGTTATGGCTAGTGTAGCTGCTAGAGTGGTAAGCAGTGATGTCCTGTGTGGCCAATTTAGCAGGTTTGATGGGGGTCGGCCAGTTTGGTAAAACTGGGGCAATGTACAGAAGAGTAGGATGAAGACAGATTTGGTGGGTTGTTTTGTAGTTGGGCTTCAGTGAAAACTGGTTCAATTCTGTATAACATCCTTATTTTTTGTTGGTTTTGGCTACTACATATTTAATGTGGTGACCACATTTCCCAGGGTGTTAGAGATGATCACAATCCATAATTAGGTTTTCTTTTGATTCACTATAAAAAATGTAGCTAGTCAGTTTTCCAGTTTGGTAAAAGCAGTCTGGGTTGCATTTTGAATTTGTTCTATGGTTTGTGTATTGATTATGTGACTATGCAGGTAATTTATGAAGCTATTAAGTAGAAGTAGACCAAAATGTCAATAGCTGGGAACCCCTATTTTTCTTTTAGGTGGAGGAGTGTGTTTCCAGATGCTTTTGATCTTTTTGAATGGCAGCTGGTGAACCATTTAGTAATTGATGTGTCTTTGCCAACAGAGGGATAGTGTAGAAATAGTTTGAGAGACCGTGTCAAAAGCTTTGAAAATGTACAGGAATATGGGGGTGGCTAGGAGTTTTTAGGTGACCGCATGCAGTGTTGGAGGAGTTGTATCATTTAACCTGGTTTAAAATAGTAATACGTAGGAGACAAGGTTGTAATTAACTAGGCAGTGCAGGAGTTGCCTTTGTTTTTCTGATATTTTAACTTGTACACTGACAATAGGTCTAATGCCACCTTTATGGATGGAGGTAATGTAAGACTTGACACATTGTTCTGTTTCATATTTTGAGGATGGCTAAGGGATATGCTATAGTTAGCTGAGATAATCAAAAAAAAGCTGGACTGGAGATAATGTGGTAGGCTTTAGTTATTTAAGAAATTTCTTGATGTAGTTAAAATGACTGGATGCACTGTCTGTCTCATGCTTTGAGTTGCTGGAGGGATTAGATGGTTTGCAGTAGTAGCCTGTTGCTGGAGATTTTCCAGTGTTCTCTCTCAGATGTTGGAGATTATTGGTTGGATTAGGGAAGTAACCACTTGGATTAAATAATTGCTTGTTCTACAGGCATTGTTGATGTTACTCAGTAGTGTGATTCTGCTATGTAGTTCTAGGTTTTAAGTTACAAGATCGAAGCTTCACTTAATCGAATAAGTAAAGCTAA
>NC_056736.1:284156514-284185290 GCF_019279795.1 Protopterus annectens | reverse complement strand
GTGAAAACCCAGGTTTATTAAAATTTGAAGGAAAACAACAATAAATCCTTTCAAAACTTTCCTATCTTTAATCTGACCTATAACCTGTACAATTCAATTGAAAAAATAGGTTGGTGTAAAAAAAATAAATTAAAAAATGTACAGTACGTTGATTGTGTAAGTGTGCACCCCCTTAAACTAATACTTCTTGTGCACATACTCTTAAACTAATAGTTTGATGAAGCACTTTAATTACCGCATTCAGTCTTTGGTAGGAGTCTGTCACGTTAGCAGGGCATGTTTTGACTTGCAATATCTGCCCAGTCTTCCTTGCAAAAGCGCTCAGTCTCTCAGATTGTGAGGGCATCAGTTGTGCGCAGCCCTCTTCAGGTTACACCACAGATAATCCGTTAGATATAAGTCTGGGCTCTGGCTGTGCCATTCCCAAACTTTAATTTTCTTCTGGCAAGCCATTCTTTTGTTGATTTGCGTCCATGCTTGTGGTCTTTGTCATGTTGAAATGTGAAATTCCTCTATCTTCAGCTTTCTAGCATACGCCTGAAGGTTTTGCGCCAATAATGTCTGGCATTTTGAACTGTTCATAATTCTCTCCACCTTGACTAAAGCCCCAGTGTGCAGCTGAAGAAAAGCATCCCCAAAGCATGGTACCATCACCATGCTTCCCCATGCGGATGATGTCCTTCTATTCCCATGCTAGAATACTCTACATTTGGGTTTACCATTCAGTCTCGCATATGTACAGCCAGTATCCAAAATCTTTCAGTTCCTCTGTGGTGCATGAGATGTCTGACATGGGTGACATTTCATGGGCCGTAACGGTGATGTTGGCATGCACCAGCCCTCAGAACTTTTCAGCTGCCAGTCATATGCCTGTTTTTTCTGCTAGCACTGATGTAGGATTCGTCCTATAACTTTAGTATTGCTTGTTCATGTCATCCAGAAAGGTTAAGTGTCATTGTGGCTGCCTAATTCCTCATAAGGATGCCCATAAATGCCTTTTCTCTTTGGGACGGTTGTATGACCCTAAGGCCTGGCTGATTTGCCAGGCGTTTGTGCTTAAAACATTGCGTAGTCCCTTACATGCTCTTTATCTTTATCTTGAAACCAATGTGTGAAGCAGCTTGTGTTACGGCTGGAGTGCTCCTCACATGTCTCTGTAGAAGTGCCAAAATAAGGCCAGATCTTTCAGCTTTCGTCTACTGCTGAGCCTCTTCTGCCCAATCCCTAGCCTGTGGCTGACAGGCTTGGTTTCTGGATCTGGACCCGGATCTGCCACTCCGGATGTCACGGGTACCTCTCACGATGGCATACTATGCTTAGACGGGAGCATGTCCACTGAGGGTATTCCAGCACCTGTCTCCGATGCCAAGGGGGGAACCTGTGTTTTTTAAGGAACAGTCTGAGCTCTCCGAACCCTCGCTATCTCTGGTTTCTAGACAGACGTCCACAGGCCGCCTTAAAAAGAGAGAAAAGAAGTACATTTCTCCCTCTACAGAAAGCATGCCGAAGTGGCAGGCTTTCAATCTAAGCCTTTTCAGAGTGTTTGTGGCACTGAGTCCTACCAATACTGTTTCTGGTTCCACTTCTATTTCTCTCCTGAGCCCTAGGCCTCAGCCTACTGACACAGTGACTAGGAAAGAGGAAGTTTTCAGATTCCTCTGAGGAATCTTTCTTACAACTCACAACTGTCCTCCCCCTTTGTGATAGCGATCCCCAGAGGAAGAGTCAGTAAACCCTGACTCCCCAGCTGAAGACTAGACTTTGTTAGACGGTAAGCAGGATGAAGGATGACTTTAAATGGGAATCCTCAGAAGTGACTGAGATAAGAGGTACTATGACCTCATTCAAATGGAAACCCCCAGCCCAACTGCTGTTCTGCCTATGCTCCCTGCCTTTAGATGCCTTTTTTTCTGCATCTCTGAACCCTGACTCCCAACCTCCTGCCCCACACAGAGCAGACCGGATTTATAAGTTGCCTGACACATCTATGCATCTGCTTAAGTGCCCTCCTGCTGATCTTGCCACTGTCAGTCTCTACAGACAAAGCTTCCAAACTGCTACCTTCTACCACCGTTCTTCCAGCTGACAAAGACAGCAAGACAGTGGAAAGGTTTGGCAAAAGGACCTATTCCTCATCTACCTTGGCCTTCAGAGCAACAAACTACCACACTCACATGGCCAAGTACATCTTATCTCTCTCGGAATCTGACACCAAACACTTGTCAGATATTTCAGTCTCCCCTGCCAAAATGTCACTGTCCTCTCTCCTCCCAGGTCACCAGACACTGTCAGGTGTAGCTACGATGCTGCTGAACTCTCTGCAGGGTCTGCAGCATCTGCCTTACTCAGATACTCTTTGCTTTGCCTGCAACCTCTGCCAGATTTCAGGACAGAGCTCAGTGATCCTCCTTTGGATAATGCTGCACTCTTGGATTCTAAGGTGGCAAACCTTTTCAAATCCGTGCAACAAAAGGTGGCAAACCTTTTCAAATCCCTGCAACAAAAGAGAAGAAATGTAGGACCCGAAACATTTACTGGTCTCGCGTATCCCTAAGTTTCACAGAAACTATCCGACGAAAACCCAGTTTATTAGGAAGCACTCGCGCCCTGCTCCTCCTTCAAGACCTCGTAAGCCCAGAAGGGAACAACCCCTCCCAGCTAGAGCATCCCCTTCTAGCCAGGGGATTCCCTTTCAGGATAGGGCAGGTAGCATCTGACTACCTGCCACCCTTGCTGCCACCTCCTCCCCTTCCTTCTGTACCACTGGCCATACGCCTTTCTCACTGTCTTCCTGTTTGGACCCATCTCATCTCCTGACTGGTGAGTCCTGTCCATTCTTCAAAACAGTTACTTTGTCCTGGATCTCCCCTCCCATTGGGTGAGGCATACCTCGACCACTTGCTCAGCAACTGCACCTCTTATGACTGGTAGCGCAGACCCTGTTTGATCAGGGTACTACAGAGATAGTCCCCTCTACTGCAAAAGGAGTATTCTACTCAAGACTCCTTGTTCCCCAGGAAGGACGTACCCTGTAGACCTATTCTAGACTTCTCCTACCTCAGAATTTCTAAAGGTTCCTACCTTCATAATGTTAACTCTGCCAGCCCTTTTCCCCCTCATTATTCCACAAGGATTCTTAACTTAGATATAAAGGACTCTTACCTCCACATCCCAATCAAGCTCTCCCACAGGAAATGCTTGAGAATGTCCTATTCCAATGTTGCAGTATTCTACATGCGAGTTTACCCTTCATCCTTCCACATATGTCTGGCCAGTATTCCAAAGTTTTTCAGTCCTTCAGAGTGCGTTGTGCATCTGATGTGGCAGCAGGAACGCGGTCCATAAAAGTATGTTTGCACCCACCATTCCCCAACTTTTCAGCCGGCAGTCGTATGCCAGGTGTTCCTGCTACCCACAGACCTCTGTTTTGAAAACAAATCTGATAACTATCCCTTTGGGGAACCTTTCAGTCCCTTATTTTAATTATAGTGACATGTCATTCAGAAGGGGCAAGTTGGTGTGGCGGGCAGATCCCCCACAAGGACGCTCTTGATCAGTGCTTTTTTTGTCTGGGCAAAGAACACTAGGATTCTTGCCATATCTGCTAAGCATTTGTCCCCAAGACCCATTGTCGCAGATTGCAGGCTCTAAGCCTTAATCTTGAAAACCAGCGGTTAAAGCATCTTGCGTTAGGGATGGAAGGCACCTCCGAAACCCAGTAGAACCTCCGAAACCCAGTAGAACCACCGAAGAGGCCCTAGTCCATGTGGCCCAGCTCTTCCACTGCGCCTCTAGCAACTTTACCTCAGCCTGTGGCCGACACCGGCCTGGCAGAGGATTCTTCCGCTATTCGAGATGAAGTGGGTACCTATGATGAAGCCGTACAATCTCGAACGAGTGGCACAACTAAAGAGGCACTACCAGTATCTGCTCCTGATGCCAGGGGGGGGACCAGCTTTCTGTGGGGGCCCTTCAGATTCCGCCGATCCCATCCCACCCCTTTGACTCGAGGCCTTTCTGGACGCCAGCTAAGCCTTTAGTGAAAAAACAAAGCATTTGTCTCCACAGCCTGAAAGCACACCTGATTGGCAAGCTTTCAGTCAGTCTCTCCATTGCCTTTATTGGTCCTGCGCCCGACTTTAGTAGGAAGCTCTACCATTGTTCCTCCACTCCTGAGCCCTAGGCCTCTGATCTCAGACCCTACCAGGTCCTCAAAGTACTCTTCCCCTACACTTCTCCGATTTCCTCTCCACTGGGCTATGGCTCCCTTGAAAAAGAGTCAATTGACTCTGACTCCCCAGCAGAGGAGTTAACCTTCAGAGAGACTGTTTTTAAAATGAAAAATCACTTTGTGAGATTCCAGTGTCATGACTGAGATACAGAAGAGGTTTCCCCTACTTCATACAGATGGATACTCCCAGCCCTTCAGCTGTGCCTCGTAGTCTGCCAGCCTTTCTGGATGCCATTTCTGCAGCATCCATCAACCGTGACTCTCAGCCTCCATTTCCATGCACAGCTTAGACTGTACAAAGTTCCAGAAACAGACATTTCTGATAGTGCCCTCCAGCTGATCCTGCCACTGTCTCCTTTCTCCACTGATAGTGCTACCAAACTGTTGCCCACTACTACTATTCTCCCAGTTGACAAGGACAGCAAGACAATGGAGCGTCTGGGCAAGAAGATTTACCCTTCTGCCACTCTGGCCTTCAAGGCCACCAATTACCAAACTCACATGGCCACATACTCCTTAGACCTGCTGGAAAAAACCTCCAAGGACTTGGCCGAGATCCCAGGTTGTGCAGCCAAATCTTCTGATGTTCATCGTGTTACACTGCTGCAGTCATCACACTTGAGTTATCCTGCCGTCAGGCGGTCCCGCAGTCGGCCAGAGTTCCAAAGTCCTGGTCCGGCATTGGTTGCTGTCGATTCTTCCCTGACGTCAGTGCGCCAGGGGTATATAATATGCATCCAACGCCATTTTCTTCAGTCTTTCTTGCCGCGTGGTTCCCGAAGCAGAAGCAGTTGACAAGTGCCGGTCGGCTGACTCCTGAGATTTTCGAAGTCTAATTTCAGATCCGAAGTCTTCAATAAAGCTAAGTACTCCGTTGGGGAAACCTTTTTCCTGCCTCAGACCAATGTCAGAAAAAGTTAATTGTATTTCTTGTGGGAAGCAAATACCTCATAAGGACTTGCACTCTTACTGTATTCCATGTCTAGGCCTTGATCACGATGTCACTAGCTGTCGGTTTTGTGCTAGATTTAACAAACCCACTATAAAAAGACGTTTTAATTTTGCTTTACACTACTTTGGCCGAAGGTTCAATTATACTATGCCGTTGGATCAACCGATTACCTCCAATACCGAAAAAGAGCAAAGACAAGGATAAAGACAGGCATGCGAGGTCCAAAATGACGACAAAACCTCTTCTAGGCCAGTCGCTGGTTTGCCTGTTCTCAGTGAGGAGCTTTCGGAGCCCCTGACACCTACCTCAGAGCCACAGGCCGCTTCCGACTCCCACGTGGAGACATCTATGCATCTGGAAACTTATGGTATTGGGCCTACGGAAACTAATCCCTCGGTTGGGTCTGGAGCCGGTGAGCAGGCATCTGCTTCTGAGGGTGTTTTCAAACCTTCACAACTTACCATTAAAACAGCCAAGACAAAGGTACTATTAAAGACAAAGAAACAAGTACAGCATTCTCCTGGACAGTCTTCCATGCCTAAGAAACAGATGCTTAAAATGGCCGAAGACCTCATTACTCTAATCAGGGGTTCCCATCCCCCTCCTGAGAAAAGGCCTAGGCAGGATACAGACAGACTCCTCTGATCAAGTTTCCATTTCCTCTGATTCCTCTTCAGATCAGGGCTACTCTCTACCCCCCCATGAGGATTCTGATGCTGAAGACTCTATCCCTTCAGCCTCTCCTCCTGAGAATTATTCTTTTGGGGAAACTTTACAAACCATGAGGGAGCATTTCCATTGGGTAAGTCAGGATTACTCAGAATCCAAGAAAAGGCTCAGGGATTTCCTCTTATTGCCTCAGTATAGGCCCCTGGCTATTCCGCCTCTGCTAGATATTGTGGATGATGTGTTCTCTGAATCCAGCTAATCTTCTGACTCTGTGCCCCCTGCTCCAGCCAAGCCAGATAGGTATTAGAGTCCCTGACTCTCAAGTTTCTTTACAAAAACCCTTCTGCTGATCCAGAAACTATTTCCCAGGGTCCGAAAGGGGTTAAGGCTTCCATTGCAAAAAATCCAGTACCCTCTGACAGATTTCAGAGCTTTGGATAGATGGGGGAAGAAAGTATACACACCTGCAACTTTAGCAGTAAGAGCTTTAAATTGCCATTTTCACATGCTTAAGTACCAACAATATTTAATGGCTCAGTTAAAACAGAAAATGCTTGCAAGCTCAGAAGCTCCTGATAAGAAATGCAGGATTTATTGCATGTAGTTGAAAAGGTGGGAAAACATACTCTGCAATGTAGTTTTGATTCTTTAGACGCCTCTTGTAGAGCCGCAGTTACAGGTTTTGTTATTCGAAGACGTGCTTGATTAAAAGAACAGAGTTTACCTGATCATGTTAAGGCAAAAGTATTGGATGCTCCTTTACAGTATGTTACCTTGTTTGGTGTTAAGGCAGGAGAGGTGTTAAAGAAAATGGAGGATAAAGCTAAATCTATGCAAACAGTCGAGGTTTTCTTACAGGTACAGCCACCTCTGTTTAGCAGAAATTGGCCAACAAAGAATTGGTCCTTTCCAGTGTCAGACAGGCCGCAGAGAGGCAGATAAAGACGCTCAAGAGGCAGATCTCAACCCCAAGGCTCTAACAGATGACAGTGGGGCACCTCAACCCCAGAAGTAGGTGAGGACAAGTCTTACCCTTACAGGAAACGGTCACAATGACTTTCCTCTTCGTACCCCAAGCACATCCCTTTTGGAAGCCCCCTTAGGGGGAAAACTAGCACTTTTTTTTCTCAAAACTGGCAAGCAATCGCCCAAGACAAATGGGTTCTGAATATTGTTTCAAGGTTACAGATTCCACTTCCATACTATACCAAAGCTAAAAGGAATGCCAGACCTGCCACAAAATCAATGGGCAGAGGCACAAAAACAAATTTCAGTCCTCATGGACATGAGAGCTATTTAAAAGTACCACAACAGGAACAAGGACAAAGATTTTACTCAATACTCTTCCTGGTCCCCAGAAAGGACAAAGCCTGGAGGCCCATACTAGACCTTTCAATTCTGAATACTTACCTGGATATTCCGAAATTCAAAATGTTGACATTACAGCAGCTTCTACCCATGCTGGGTAAGAAGGTTTGGCTTGTTACTCTGGACCTCAGAGGCATACCTGCATGTCTCTCTCAGACAAAATTGCAGAAGATACTCAGATTCAAAGCTGGTACAATGCACTACCAATTCTCTGCACTGCCCTTTGGCTTATCTACTGCGCCCAGGGACTTCACAAAGTGCCTGGCGCCAGTAATTGCATTTTGCAGACAAAAAGGAATCCAAATATATCCATACCTGGACGACTGCCTCATTCAAGCAGAAACCAAACACATTCTTCTACAGCATCTGGCGTTTGTGAAAAAGTTGCTAATTTCTCTAGGGTACACAGTAAACGAAAAGAAGTCAAAACTAGTGCCCTCACAACAGATATTCCTGGGTGCCAGCTTAAATACAGCGGACCAGATGGCTTACCTCACGCCAGACAAACAAGTGCAACTAACTCAATATTTTCAGTTGCTGGCAAAAAAAGTCCCATCTCCCTGCAAGAAAAATTCTGCAGGCCCTGGGATTCATGGCATCCTGCATACTACTAATACCATATGCCAGACTGCATATGAGGAAATTACAGTGGTACCTAAAAAGTGTTTGGACTCCACACACTCAGTTTAGAAGCAGTTATTCCAATGATTCCCTGCCTACAACAGGAGTTTCGATGGTGGGCACAGGCATGTCACATAAACAAGGGTCAGCCTTTTACCCAACCCACAGCCAGGCAAACTCTAACAGATGCTTTGGATTACGCCTGGGGAGCACACATGGCAGGAAAATGCATTATGGGCAAGTGGACCACAGACCAGATGCATCTTCACATCAATCAAAAAGAGATGTTGGCTGTTCAGAATGCCCTAACAGCTTTTAAAGACAGTCTACATCCAGGACAACTATTACTAAAGACGGACAACACCACAGTAATGTGGTACATAAACAAGCAAGGGGGCATTCATTGTTATCCCCTATGCAGGCAAGCCGTGACCTTGTGGAACACAGCTCTAACGTACTAAGTTCACCTGTAAGCACAATTCCTTCCAGGAAAGAAAAATACTCTGGCAGACGGCCTAAGCAGAAATATCATGGACCCTCACGAATGGAAATTGAATCCACAAATCTTCAGCATAACACAAAAATGGGGATGCCCAGACATAGATCTTTTTGCCTCCCCACTGAATTGCCAACTACAAAAAATCTGCACAAGGACTTATCACAAACAAGCATGGAAAGTGGATGCTCTTCTGTTCATCTGGAAAAACCTAAAAGTTTATGCCTTCCCACCATTTCCTCTCCTTTCAAAGGTACTCCTAAAAGCCAGACAGGAAAAAACGCAGATGATCCTGATTGCTCCAGACTGGCCACTCCAGCACTGGTACCCTATCTTAAGGAACTTGGCTCAGGGCCCACCTTGGATTTTGCCCCAAATTCCACACCTTCTGACTCGACAAAACAATCAGATCCTGCACGGTCAGCTCAAAACCCTAAACCTGGCTGCATGGCAGATACTTTAGTCAAACAGGCAACACCTCTCTGTAAAGCTGTTATGTATGTCATTTTGGAGGCCAGGAGGCCTTGCACCAGGAAAGCTTACTCAGAAAAATGGAAGAGATTCTGCGCCTGGAACCAGGCTCAAAGCCTTGGCCCTCTTGTTCCAAACATTCCTCAGATTTTACAATACTTAACTGAGATGCTGGACAGAGGCCTATCCTTCTCATCAATTAAGATCAACGCCTCTGCTATTTCAGCACATTACAACACGGATACTCCTTTTTTCTCTCATCCCTTGCTAAAGCAGTACCTCAGAGGGGCTAAAAACATAAGACCGCCCCCGAGAGTACCAACACCAACTTGGGACCTCAGTTTCGTTTTGGAAAAACTGACCCTGCCACCTTTTGAGCCAGCCAATGCAGCTAATCTAAAATTTTTATCATGGAAAACAGCTCTGCTCCTGGCAGTAACTTCAGCATGAAGAGTCTCAGAGCTGCAGGCATTAATGACCGTGGAACCCACCCTACTTTTATGCCAAAGGTGGTATCTAGTACCATCCATTTGCCAACTTTTTATCCAAATCCCCAGAATAAAGGGGAGAAACTTCTGCATTCTTTGGACATACACGGACAACTACACTTCTGCTTGGACAAAACAAAAGCCTTCAGGAAAACTGAATTATTTGTAGCATATGCTGCAGGATCACAGGGCAAGGCTATCTCAAAGCAGACTATATCCAAATGGATATGACACTGTATTCCGTGCTGCTACACACAGCATGGAAAATCGGTCCCTAATAACTTTAGGCCGCATTCCACCAGGGCAACAACCACTTCAACAGCCTTTCTCAGAGGAGTACCTACCAAGGAAATTTTGGAGGCTGCAACTTGGAGTTCAGTGCACACTTTCACCAAGCATTACCACCTGCCTCTTTACTCTGAATCCAGAGCAGGATTTGCCATTGCAGTTCTGCAGGGCCTCATAGCCAATCCTAACTTTCTATAGGCCAGCCACCCAACCTTCGCTTTGGGATTCTACTCAAGTGTGATGACTGCAGCAGTGTAACACGATGAACATAGTACAGTTTTGTACCTACCATAAATGTAGATGTTCGAGTGTTCACACTGCTGCAGTCCAGGTTGCCCTCCCTTCATCCCCTCTGCACTAGCTGGACTTGAGTATGCCTTTCTATCCTACACAACCTTTGGGGTGTATTTGCTGGTAACTGAAGGTATTGCTTTTTATTTTATATGTATATTTCTGATTAGCAATATGTATTGCCTACCTACTTGGGGGCACCTGACATCTTGGGCAAGAAAAACTGAAGAAAATGGCGTTGGATGCGTATTATATACCCCTGGCGCACTGACGTCACGGAAGAAGCAACAACAACCGACGCCAGACCAAGACTTTGGAACTCTGGCCGACTGCGTGACTGCCTGACTGCAGGATAACCCAAGTGTGATGACTGCAGCAGTGTGAACACTCAAACATCTATATTTATGGTAGGTACAAAACTGTACTTTCTCCCTCCTAGCTCTCACCTCTCAGGTTAACAGACACTCCATAAGGTGTAATTATGATGTAGCTGAAACCTCAGCTAGGTCAGCTGCATCAGCTTCTGCCTTAAGATATTCTTGGCTACACCTTTAGCCTCTCCCTGATGATTTCAGTGCTGAAATGACTGATGTCCCCTTAGATCACTCTGCCTTATTTGGCACTAAATTAGCTGACCTCTTCAAGTCTCCAACAAAACGGCAAGGAAATGCAGGACCTAAAACACCTGCTGGTCTCACCCATTCCCTATGAACTACCCTGCAGACTCAGTTTATCAGAATGCAGTCTCAACCTATGGCTCCCTCTAGGACCAGGAGACCACCTAGAAAGCAGTGACTGCCAGCCAGAGGCCTCCATTTCAAAACAGGGCAGGTAGCTTCTGACTACCTGCCAGTCTTACCACATCCCCCTTGCCTCTCTCCCCCTGTCTGTCCGTGTCTCACTGTCTTCCTGTGTGGTCTCACATCACCTCAGACAAATGGTTTCTTTCCATCATTCAGAACGGCTACTTCATGTCCTGTGTTTCCCCTCCTGTACAAAAAGGCTTTCCTCAACCACCCACCAGTCAGTTCATCCTGCTGCAGCCTGTATTGCAAGCACTGCTGACGCCAAGGCACCATAGAACCAGTGCCTCTGGAAAGAAAGGGAAGTGGCTTTTACTCAAGAATTTTACTTGTACCAAGAAAGGAAGGACCGTGGAGACCTATTCTAGATCTCTCAATTTTCAACCCTTTCCTAAAGGCCCCACCTTAAGAATGCTCTTTCCCCAATCTCTTCCTCTGTTCTCCTGCCCCAAGGGTTCTTGGCAACCCTATACATATAAAAATACACTGAACCCACAGACATTGCCAACATCCTGGCAGAAAGGTTCAGTGCAAACTCCCCCCCCCCCCCCCCAAAAGAGCAAATGTCTATCCCAACAGAGTGTAGCCTTCCTGAAATCACAGATGCACAGGTGAGAGAGCTGCCCTCTCCAAAGCAAAAAACACAGCATCAATGGGACCAGATGGTGTCCCAGGCTGCGTCTTACACGAGCTCCAAGAAGAACTAAACCCTCATATAAAGTCAGTGTTCAATCTCAGCCTTACCACAGGATATGTACCCAAGGAATGGCGTACAGCAACAGTAGTCCTGCTCCACAAAGGTGGTGCCACAACGGACCCCAGAAACTATCGCCCTATAAGCCTGACTAGCCTGGTCTGCAAAGCTATGGAGCGTATCATCATGGAAATCATAAACAAAGATATTGGGAACCTCCAGACACTGGATCCTACCCAATTCGGCTTTAAGGGCAGATCTTGCCTCTTGAACCTGGTCGACTTCTTTGAAACAAGTTACCAAATCCATAGATGAAGGGAAGGTAGTCCACACAGCCTACCTGGACCCTCGCAAAAGCCTTCGACACAATACCCCACTCAGGCATCATAATTAAGCTCACCAGCTTAAATATCAACCCCTATGTCACAAGATGGTTTGCAAACTGGCTCAGTGATAGAACCCACATGGTCAGAATAGCAGGTGCCATGTCAGACTCTAAACCAGTTACAAGTGGCATCCCACAAGGCTCAGTCCTGGGACCTGTCTTGTTCGGTATGTATTTCTCCGAGGTGCAGGCTAACATGGGTGGACTATGGCTGACCAAGTTCGCAGATGACTGCAAACTTGGTGCCATAATCGACTCTCCGGCTGACGCAAGGAATCCTCCAAAAGGGTCTCATAGAGACGGATAACTGGTGCCAGAGCCATGGCCTAAAGCTAAATGCCAAAAAGTGCATAGTCATCCCCTTTGGGAAAAACAAAGTGCCCACAAATTGCCACATAGGTGGTAATCCATTAAGTACGGAAGAAGTAATTAGGGACTTGGGGACCCAAGTAGATGGCAATCTCTCCTTTGACAATCACGTTGCCAAAGTGGTTATAAAGACTTTCTATATAGCCCACCTTATCACGAAAGGGTTCACATCTAGATCAAGAGAGGTCATTGTGCCCCTCTACTCATCACTTAGGCCCGGAATTGAATACAATGCCCCATTTAGGATGTACCTTACCCGACACCTGCAGAAACTGGAAAGACCCCAAAAGTACCTGATCAAGAGGATCAAGGGACTCTAACAGATGCCCCATGCAGTTAGGCTAAAGAAACTCCAGTTCTGCTCAGTTGCGTACCGTCTACTCAGAGGCGATCTGTGTCCTGATGTATAAAGCCATGTCCAACCCAGAATTAATGGACATGCTTCACATCAGGAAATCCAAATCCCTTAGAGCTACATGCTCCAGGGACTTGAACCTCAGCACAGAAACTAATAGGACATGCTGGAGGGACAGATTCATATCCCAGAGACTCCCCTCACTCTGGAACAAAATCCCAATCCATGTTAGGTAGAGCCCCTCACTGACCCTCTTCAAGAGAAGTCTTGAGTGGATGGGAGATAGTAAGTTTACCCCTGGGATCTATTCTGTGTCCCTTCTTGACGGAGGTACAGTAAACTAACCTTAATAGGGCTACCTTCTGTGACCTTACTATACAGAGGCACAGTCAACTAATCTAAAAGGCTGGCGAAAGCCAAACACACTCTGGCTAGGCTTATAAATGCCCTAGGGCAGATAGCCTAATATCAACCTATGAACATAAAGGATGCTTATTTGCACATCCCAATAAAGCCCACATTTATGAAATAACTGAGATTTTCAATGGGCTCATCCCACTTAGATTTCTGCCTTGCCCTTTGGGCTTTCCACTGCACCCAGGGTCTTCAGTGTCTGGTTCCAGTAGTCACCTACTGCAGGAACCAGTGAATCCAAATTTCCCCTACTTGTATGACCTACTAATTCAAGCAGACAATCGGAACACCTTGGCTCTTCATACCCGGTTTCTTCTGACCCTATTGCAGTGTCCAGAATTTCAGATAAATTACCAAAAATCCCACCTGCAGCCCACTCAGGACATTGGCTTCCTGGGATGCAGGATTCACACGGACCTAATTAAGGCCTTCCTGCCACCAGACAAGCTAGTCTCCTTCACATATCACCTGTGTTGGGTCCTCCAAGCATCAGAACTGACTGCAAGACAGTATCTGAGATTCCTGGGTTACATGGCAGCCACCATTCCCATGTTCCCCCTAGCAAGAATGCACATGAGGAAGCTACAGTGGTACCTTCGGTCAGTCTGGACCCAACATTCTCAGTTTCTGGAATTCAGGATGTTCTTCGTGTTTCACTGTTGCAGTCATCACATTTGGTTTATCTGCCTGCAGGTAGCCCTCATTCGGCCCGAATACCAGAGTCTTGGGGATTTCTGTGTCGGATGCGGTCGCCTCTTTGATGTTTGGTCGTCAGGGGTATAAAACAGACAGCCAATGCCATTACATCAGTCTTTCTTGCTGAGAAGGCGCCCGAAGCAGCAGCAGTTCGCAAGTGCCAGTCGGCTGCTACCTGAAATTTTCATTTTTCGAGTTTCAAACCTGAAATCTTCTAAAGCCAAGTAACCTGCTGGGGATCCTTTTTTCTTGCTCTAACCAATGTCAAAAAGTTAACAATCGTCTTGCCTGTGGAAAGCATATACTTCAGAGATTTTCATTCTTACTGCTTCACCTGTTTAGGCCCAGACCACGACTTCCCTTGCTGCTGTTTTTTGCCTTGTTTAACGGCCGAACCATTCGTGATAAGCCATCCGACTACCAATCTTCCGGAAAAAACGTAAAGATAAACCACATAGGTACAAAACTGCCGATGACGCTTCCATTAAGCTAGTCACCAGTCCGTCGGTACTCAGTGAGGTGCCTTTGCAGCCCCTGATGCACACTTCTACAGATTCACAGGCCTCTGAGACCCATTTGGAGTCCAGTATGCCACAAGATGCTTCTTCGACTATGGAACCTGCGGATGTCTCTATCTTGGATAGGACTGGATCCGCTGTGCAGGCACCATCTTCTGAGGGTGTATTCCGACCTACCGTTTGTATTAAACAGACACTTTTGTTTTTGGCTAAAACTACTGAATTTCTCAGGCTGAGAGTATGCGCTACACCTAGAAAACCCACCGAAATACATCCTCAAGCTCCCATTCCAGAAAACAAATGCTTTGAATGGCTGAATACCTTATCACCCTAATTAGGGGAAGCCGGCCTTCACCTGCTAAGAGGCAAAGAATTTAGTTTCATTCTGATTCTACAGACCAGGGGTCCGATGACTCTGACCCTTCTGATTACCAGGACATGCCCTTATCAACCTTTGATGATTTAGATGCAGAGGAATCCATTCCCTCTGCCTCTCCTCCAGAGGATTTTTCATTTGGTGAAACCTTGCATACTTTAACAGATTATTTCCGCTGGGAATGCCAGGACTAACTTCAGTCCAAAGAGAGACGCAGAATTTTTAGAGTTGCCTCAGCACAGGCCTCTAGCTGTACCCCCTGTCCTGGATGTTGTAGATGTCTTCATGGAATCCAGTCTTACTCCAGACACTACCATCGGCCCCTAGAAAACCTGATGGGTACTACAGAGTACCTGATTCTCACAAATTTCTCTCTAAGAATCCTACTGTGGATTCAGAGACCATTTCCTAGGGACCTAAAGGCATTAAGGCTACTACAGCCAAAAACACTACCCCTTCAGACAGGGATTCCAGAGCTTTAGACATATGGGGTAAGAAAGTATGTATGTCTGCAACTCTTGCTATCAGGGCTTTAAATTGCCAGTTTCACATGTTGAAGTACCAGCAACATATCATGGAACTAATTAAACAAGAAATGGTGTTATTTCCAGATTGTGCAAAAAATAAAGATTTATAAGAGTTAATGCATTCTGCAAACCAAGTTAGTAAGCATACTTTGCGGTGTGGCTTTGATCCCTAGAAGCATCTTGCAAGGCTGCAGTCACTGTGTTTGTACTGAGAAGGCATGCTTGGCTGAAGGAACAAACTTTGCCAGATCATGTAAAATCAAAATTACTAGACGCTCCTTTAAATCAGGACCGTTTGGCACCAAAGCAGAAGAGGTTCTTAAAAAGATGGAAGAAAAAGCTAAATCTATGCAAACTGTTGAATTCTTACAAGTGCAGCCACCTAGATTCAGTAGGCATTGGCCTTCTAAAAACTGGTCCTTTCCAGCCCCATCCAGGCCTTCAGTCCAAACCCAGGGGAAACAGACCACCAAGATTACAGTCTCAGTGTATGCAGAGATCTAAACACTGGAGTGCTCCCACCTCAAGCCACCCCCTTATGGAAAAAGTACACAATGACTTTAGTTATTCTTCCCAGCCCTGCCCAATTACTTGCCCCTCTAGGAGGAAAACTTGCCCTTCATGCAAAAGATGGATGTCCATTACTCAGGACAGATGGGTTCTAAACATTGTATCCCAGGGGTACATGTTCTACTTCCATTCACTGCCAACCCCAAGCGAGTTTCCAGACCTTTCTCCAAACCAGTGAGCAGAGGCTGAAAAGCAAGTAATTTCCCTGCTCAGTATCAGAGTTTTTCATCCTGTTCCAGTAGAGCAAAGGGGACAGGGTTTACTCCAGACTGTTCCTGGCACCCAATCCTGGACCTATCGATTCTCAACACTTTCCTGATGGTCCCAACATTCAAAATGCTTACCCTGCAACAGCTTCTCCCTATGCTAGCCAAGGATGCTTGGTTAGTCACCCTAGACTTAAATGAAGCTTATCTGCGCATCCCCATAAGGGAGTCTTGCAGGAAATATCTTTGCTTCAGGGCAGGCTCTATGCACCATCAGTTCTGTGTACTTCCCTTTGGCTTATGTACTGCTCCCAGAGTATTCACAAAGTGCCTGACTCCAGCCATTGCATACTGCAGGCAGAGAATTATCCACATTTTCCCATACTTGGACGATTGCCTGATTCAGGCGGGCAGTCTGGAATTGATGCTTCAGCACCTGGCATTTGTAAAAAGGCTCCTAACTTCATTGGGGTTCACCATCAACGAAAAGAAATCGCATCTGGTGCCCAGTCAAAAAAAAAAAAATGCATTCCTGGGAGCAAGCTTGAACACAACTTCCCAGATGGCATTTCTCACTCTAGAAAAACAGGTCTATCTGAACTACTTCAAATGGCCACCAAAGCCCAGCTATCTGCAAGGGAAATGCTGCAAGCCCTAGGGTTCATGGTCTTGTGCATTCTGCTGATTCCATATGCAAGACTGGATATGAGGAAACTTCAATGGTACTGAAGTCTTGGTGCCAACATTCTCAGGACCTGGAAACAGTCATTCCTATCATATCTTGTCTAAGGGCAGAGTTCCTTTGGTGGGCAGAAGAATGCAACTACAAGGGACTGCCTTTCACTCAACCCTTTACCGCCCAAAGCTTGACAACAGATGCATCAGATTATGCATGAGGGGCTCACATGGCAGGCAAATGCATTCAGGGCAAGTAGAGCCCAGGACAAATTCTCCTTCACATCAATCAAAAAGAGGTGCTAGCTGTGCAGAATACTCTGACAGCCTTCAAATACCTAATACTTCCAGGACAGCTGCTGATAAAAACTGACACCACAGTTATGTGGTACATAAACAAGCAGGGGCAACCCATTCTTACCTGCTCTGCAGGTTAGTCATGGCTCTGTGGAGCACAGTCTTGAGCAACCAAGTGCATCTACAAGCTCAATTCCTGCCAGGCAAACATATTCACTGGCAGATGACTTAAACAGAAATCTCCTGGGCCAGCACGAGTTTTATTGGGAGCCCAATACCTTCCATCTTCTAATCCAGAGGTGGGGGACACCGGCGGTGGACCTCTTTGCCTCCTCTGCGAACCACCAGTTTAGCAAGTTTTGCAACAGGAACACTCACAGCAGGGCCTGGAAGGTGGATGCCTTATCCTTCAAATGGGGAAAACCTCTCAATTTAGGTCTTCCCCCTCTGCCCCTTCTCTCAAAAGTACTACTCAAGATCAAACCGGTCAGGCCAGGGACAATTCTTATTGCCCCAGACTGGCCACACCACCAGTGATACCCACTCTTATGCAGTCTGACAACAGTGCCACCCTGGCACCTTCTTCAGACACTTCCCTGCTGTCTCAGCAGGAGGGACAGATTTTGCATCCACAGTTGCAAACCTTAAACCTTGCAGCCTGGCTTATCCCCTGAATACTCCACCAGCAATCCTCAGCAAACGGTGGCTGTCCATCATTCCTGAAGCCAGAAGACCTAGTACTAAGAAATCCTATGCTGAAAAGTGGAAGAGATATTGTTCTTGGAATCTGTCTCAAGTAAAGGACACGTCAGTGCCCTCCTTCCCTCAAATCCTTGATTACCTAGCAGAACTACTTCATGTCTCTGCCATCTTGGCTCATTATAATACTGAGCCACCTCTGTTTTCTCACCATGTCATCAAACAGTTCCTGAGATGGCCTAACAACTTAAGGCCCCCTAGGAGAGCACCCACCCCTGCCTGGGACCTTAACTTCGTACTGGAAAAGCTCAGACTTCCCCCTTTTGAACCTGCTGCTATAGCAGATTTAAAATTCATCTCTTGGAAAACCGCTTAAAATTTAGCCGTAACCTCAGCAATGAGTGTCTGAGTTACAGGCACTAATGGTTCTGGAACCCTTTATTATTTTCCATGCTGACTGGGTTTCATCTCAGGACTAACCTGTCCTTTATGCCTAAGGTGATGTGCATTGTGGCTATAAGCCAAGCCATACATTTGCCAGCCTTCTTCCCTAATCCTCAGAATAAAGGAGAAAGGATCCTGCACTCCTTGGACGTGGACAGACAGCTCAGGTTCTACCTCGGCAGGACTAAACCCTTCAGAAAATCTGACCAGCTGCTATTCAGCTTTGCTACAGGGGTAGAGGGCAAGGCCATTTCAAAGCAAACCATTTCCAAATGGATAGCACACTGCATCCATTTCTGCTACAAGCACCGTGGAAAACCTACCAGACGGGATCAGAACACATTCCACTAGGGCTACTTCCATCTCTACAGCCTTTCTCCGGGGAGTCCTTACCAGGGACATTCTGGAAGCTGCAACCTGAAGTTCTGTACATCCCTTCACCAAGCATTATCACTTACCTATTTTTTCTAAATCCAGAGCTGGATTTGCTACAGCAGTCTTACAAGGCCTGCTAACCAGCACTAACACTTCTTGACTGCCTCCACCCTTCCTCAGCTTTGGGAATCAACCCAAGTGTGATGACTGCAACAGTGAAATACAAAGAACATAGTACAGTTGTGTACACTTAACATAAATGTAGATGTTAGTATATTCACTGTTGCAGTCCTGGTTTCCCTCCCTCCAGCCCCCTGTTTTTTTCTATCCTTTCTACCTATCCTCTATATGGCTTTTTTTAATGGCAGTGGTATTTACTTTTCACTAGTGGTGTTCCACACCATATACTAGCTTCCTATTTTGGGGGCTCTTGACATTTGGGACAAGAAAAACTGATGTAATGGCGTCAGCTGCCTGCTTTATACCCCCTGACGTCAATGGAAGAGGCGACAGCATCCAATCGAGAAATTCCAAGACACTGGTATTCAGGCTGACTGAGGGCTACCTGCAGGCAGATAACCCAAGTGTGATGACTGCAGCAGTGAATACACTCTAACATTTACATTTATGGTAAGTGTACACAACTGTACTTTTCCCCTCCTACCTTGTTTGAAACCAGAAATTCAGTGGTGGCCTGCACAAGTGGCCAACCACCCAGGACCCTCTCTCCAGCTACCCTCACCCACACAGATCATGCATATACAGATGCTTTAGATGTGGGTTGGGGAGACACATTGGGCCAAAGTGGCCAGTTTCACACTAAGTAAAGCACATCAGTGTCAGAGAGGAGGGCTGTCCTCAGCTCTGCAAGCATTCCTTCCTTATCTCCATATAGGGCCATTAAAGATTTTCATGAGCAAGTACCCCTGTCCTGTGGTATCTCAACATACAGGGAGCGACCAAGTCGTACTTCTTTTGTAGACTAGCTCTACTTATACGGGAGCTAGCCTCCTCACACAGGATTACCTTACAGGCAGTTTACATCCCCTCCCTCCACAATGTTCAGGCAGACTATCTCAGCAGAACCATCTCAGATCACAAATGCATGTTTCTCAGAGAGGTCTTCCTGGATCTGGTCCACAGGTGGGGTACACCTCTGACCTGTTTGGCTGCTCCATGAACAGACAACTACCTGGCTTTTGCGTTAGGACACCAGACCCCAAGGCACTGACAACCGATGCCTTCTCAATTCCTTGGAAGGGGAAATTTCTGTACACCTTTCCCCCCTTCCCTCTGATTCAAAAGGTGCTGCTGAAAATACAGCAGTACAAACCGAAAATCTTGCTGGTGACTCACTTCTGGCCAAGACAGCACTGGTTCTCCCTTCTCCATTTGTCCAAGGGCAATCCCCACATGTTACCCCCCTCAGTGGACTTAATCACACAGCACAAGATATCTTGGATATATTCACAGTGGTAGTCTCTACACCTTGTCCTGTGGCTGATGGGATTCTTATCCCCTTCAGACACCTGTAGAATGACTACCTTCAAAAATCTTCCACAAAGGGGGTACTTCACCTAAGACCCCCCCCCCCCCCCAGAAACCATCCCCTCCTCCCAGGGATCTTAACCATGTCCGTGAAAAACTCACCGTAGCCCCCTTTGAGCCAGCAGACAAAGCTCTCCTAAAGCTTTGCACATGGAAACTATTCTGTTGGTGGCTCTGACCTCAGCAAGGAGGGTCTCGGAACTGGAAGCTCTGATGTTTAACCTACCATTCCTAGTTTTCCACCTTAACCCCTCCATGTCCAAGGTGGTCAATTACCTATACTTGAACCAGGTTATTCACCTATCAACCTTTTCCTCTGAGCCTCGGGGAGAGTGAGAGAGCTCTTCATTCCCTAGCTTTTCATTGGTTCGTAGGTAGGTACTAGGCTGTTGGCCCTATGGCCTATAAGCCTAGCCAAAAAGGTACCCTGGCGTTCCCCACTCAAGAAAATTATTTTCCTGTGCCCCTGTCGAGCAGAGCCACAGAAGTGATCCCTGGGGTAAATTTCCCATTTCCCATCCAATCATCAAGATTTTTCTTGAGTGCTAATGAGGAGCTCTGTTTGACATGGGTAGTCTGTTCCAGAGTATGGGAAGTCTCTGGGATAGGAATCTATCCCTCCAGCATGTTCTGTTTATTGTGGTGACTAGATTTAGGTCCCTACAGTTGCCAGACAGCTTAGATTTTACCTGCATAAAAGCAAGTCTGTTAGAAAGTCAGACCAACTGTTTGTCTCCTTCCACCCCAAAGCCCTGGGGAAAGCAGTGACCAAACCGTTTCAGCCTGGATGTCCAGGGCCATCTACTTTTGCACATACGATGGACAAACCTTGCAGGGCAATATTAAAGCCCCCCTCCACCAGAGCTATGACCTCCTCTGGAGCATTCTTTAAGGGGCTAGACACCAACACAATACTGGAAGCTGCCACTTGGTCCTCAGTGCACACCTTCACTAAACATTACAAGCTGGACCATATCTCTAGGGCCAGGGTGGGGTTTGTCAGGGCTATACTTCACAGATTCCTAGAAACCTCTACCAGACCACCTCCTTATTCACAGTGAGCTTTGGCACTCACCCACATGTAGAATACTGCAACATTGGAATAGGACATAGAAAAGTTGTGTAAAATTTTATCATAACCATAGATGTCCTTCTCTTCCATGTTGCAGTGTTCCTGCCCACCCTCCTGTTAGGTTGCACTTGCTTGTCTGGGTTGCATTGTACAGGCTATGCTCTCCTAGGACTGGCTCCGACTGGGACTTTCTGTTCTGAGGGATGGTACTTGTGGACGTCACTTTTATGGCCCAAGTTCCTGCTGCCACATCAGACGCTTGACTCTCTGGACAGAAAAACTTTGGAATAAGGGCCGGACATGCGTGGAAGGATGAAGGGTAAACCCACATGTAGAATGCTGCAACATGGAGGGGAAGAACATCTGTGGTTATGGTAAGATTTTACGCAACTTTTCTTTCTTGGTGGATTCCTCTCACTTGCAGTTCTCTGCCTTGCCCTTTGGTCTCTCTACCGCACTCAGTCTTCACCAGATGCTTGGCACCTGTTTTAAATAACATCATCTCCTGGTCCTTCTCTCCAGAGTTGACTGCAAGGCAGTACCACAAACTTCTGAGCTACATGGCAGCCACCATACCCATGTTTTTCTTTTAGCAAGGTTGCACATGAGAAAGCTACAGTGGTACCTTCGGTCAATCTGGAAGCAACACGACCAGCCTCTGGAACACATTGTGCCCATTCTTCCCTGCCTAAAAAAGGAAATAGTATGGTGGTTGGCTCAGGTAAATTACAACCTGGGCCTTACTCTTCAACCACCTCAACCCACTCTGGTCATGCACACAGACGCCTCAGACCTGAGGTGGAGAGCCAAACTCAGCCACCGACTGGTGCAGGGCCTGTGGCCACACAATCTCAAATCAGAACACGTCAGTGCCAAAGAGATGAGAGCAATCCTCCTAGCTTTCCAGGCATTTCTCCCTTTCTTACAAAAGGGGCCACTTCTGATATACACAGACAACAACACTATACTGTGGTATATCAACAAGCAGGGAGAGACCAAGTCCTACCTGCTCTGCAGATCAGCCCTTTTGGTTTGGGAATTGGGCACTTCACAGGGAATCTCCCTGCAGGCAACTTACATTCCCTCTCTTCACAGCACACAGGCAGGTTATTTGAGCAGAGAGAGCACAAACAACCACAAATGGATGCTTCACAGAGATGTCTTCCTGGACCTGGTCCACAAGTGGGGTATACCTCAAATAGACCTGTTTGCCTCCACCATCAATGGGCAACTTCCTGGCTTTTGCACTAGGCCACCAGAACCACAGGCACTGGCAAACAGATTCCTTCTCAATTTCTTGGAAGGAGAAATATCTGTATGCCTCCCCCCTTCCCACTCATTCAGAAGGTCCTGCTAAAAATTCAGCAGGACAACCCAACATTCTTGCTTGTGACTCCCTACTGACCCAGACAGCACTGGTTCCCCTTAGTTCTAGACTTTTCCAAGGGCAGTCACAGGTTACCCTCAGAGTGGACCATCTCACACAGAACAAGGGGTCACTAATCCATCCACAGTGGTGGCTTCTGCACCTAACCCTGTGGCTGATATGATTCTGATCCCATTCAGACACCTTTTCAGTGAGGACGTGTTCAGTGTCTTACAGGAGGCCAGGAAACCAAATACAAGAAAATCATATCTTTCAAAGTGGAAACAATTTACTGTGTGATGTCACAAGACAGCTGGACCTGCTTCTCAGCGAGCCCCTTTTAGTGCTGTCCTGTTTGTGAGCTACTACAGACTGGATTGGCTTAGTCTTCCATCACAGCCCATCTGTCTGTTTCTGCATGCCTGCCTGCCTCTGGATCCCTCATTAGCATCCAGACTTCCAAATTCTTCCTCAAGGGGGTACTTCACCTTAGGCCCCTCCAGGAAACCTTCTCCCCTGCCTTGGCACCTTAACTACATGCTAGAGAAGCTTACGCTCCCGCCCTTTGAGCCAGCTGATAAAGCTTCATTAAAGAAGTTAACCTGTAAAACTGTTCTGTTAGTGGAAGGCAGTGACCAAGCAGACTGTTTCTACTTGGATCTCCAAGGCCATCACCTTCTGTTACAATTCCATGGCAAGTCTGTGCAAGGTGCGATTAAGGCTCATTCCACAAAAGCAATGGCCTCTTAGGGGACCACCTTCAAGGGCCTGGATACCGCTACTATCCTGGAAGCTGCTACTTGGCTTCAGTCCATGCATTCACCAAACACTACAAACTTGACCACATCTCTAGATCCAGGGCAGGGCTCGCCAGGGCTGTCCTTCATGGATTCTTGGAGTCTGCGTCTATACCACCCTCCTAATCTGAGTGAGCATTGGCACTCACCCATATGCAGAGTACTGCAACATGGGAATAGAAGAACATAGAAAAGCTGTAGAAAGTCTTAACATAACCGTAGATGTCCTTGTCTTCTATGTTGCAGTGTTCCCTCCCTCCCTCCTTCCCCTCCTGTCAGCTAATGACTTCTCTTTCTGGATGGCAGTGATATGGCATTGCTCTTCTAGGACTTGCTCCGACTGTGGCTTCTGTTCTGAGGGCTGGTGCATGCAGACATTACCTTTATGGCCCACGAAATCTTGCCCATGTCAAACATCTCAACCACCACAGAGGGAGTGAAAGCTTCTGGATACTGGCTGTACTTACACGAGACTGAAGGGTTAACCCATATGCAGAATACTGGAACATGGAAGAGAAGGACATCTATGGTTATGGAAGATTTTATACAACCTTTCTTTTGGTGATGTGAAGTTGTGGTTGTGTGCCAAACGTACCTTTTGGAATTGTGGCCGAAAAGTTCATCCTTGGCTTCATCACACCATAACACATAAGTTGTCTATCTCACCTTCGTTCTTGCTGGTTGGGATCGGAGCCGATCCTAGGCTCCGACCCGGCCATCTTCAATAGCTTAAGAGCTGTTTACTGGCTCGAGGCTACCCCTTATCCCATGATGCCTAGCAATAGCTACCCAGATCTCGTTTGCTGCTTCAGCTGCGAGGTATCTTTTTTTGGCTCAGGCTCGTATAAAGTTTTTTGTATAACTTACTCTGGAATTCAACACTTAGTGTTTTATTATTAACGTTAGTCTTGTTTTGTGTTAGTGTTTAGTTGTAGTATCCCTTCTTTTTCTTGTAGAACTCATTTTACTTAGAGAGTTCTCCCCCACCTCTCCCTCCCTACCTCTTCTTGTCATGTTAGCCATTTAAGTTAGAGGCTTTCCTTCTACCTTTCTCTCAGGCTAGCCGTTTTAAGTTAGAGGCTTTCCTATTTACAAAAAAAAAAAAAAACTTCAGCTATAGTCTTGGTGTTTTTTGTGTAGACTGTATATTGCTTCTGGTAGTTATAATTGTTTTCTTTCTTTGATGTCAAAGGAATCCAAGGTTTCTGGGTTCAAGAAGTGACTCATGCTGTCAGAAAATGTCTCCGACAGATGGGCACACTTCTTGCGTCTATTGTTTATGTGCTGTGCACCTGCAGGACTCTTGTTCTATCTGCCATGCCTTTAGTCCAAGGGTCCTGTGGGAGCGTAAGAATAAGCTTATTCTTAGGGGATCTTTTAAAACCGCAGGATTCACCGACCAAGAGCTCTCAGCCTGTGAAATCCCCTTAACCCACCAAGCCATCGGCTCCAAGTTCGGAGCAGTCTTCGGTTCAGATTTTACTTTCCACTTTGGTTCCAGCTGGCACCAAGACAATCTTCCCCGTCTGCTCTATCAGAGACTTCGGAGCTGTCGCGGAGCCACAAGTGGTTGAGGTCCCCTTCACTATAATCGGTGCATTCGGTTCCTCAGTCTCCTTTACTTCAGAGCGAGCGTAGTCACCGATCCTCACTCCTCTTGATCCTCTAGGCTGTCGGATCACGATGTGGAGAGAGTGGTCAGTAGGTTGCTAATGTCGCAGGCACTTGCCAAGATGTTGTCCAGCCCTCAACAGGTGTCTGCTCCATCCACTTCTCTCAATGTTCCTCCGGAGCCGGAGTTCGTTGGGGTTAGAGTAGTGGAACCGTCGGCTCTGGTAACTCTCTCCTTCGGTTCTGTCTTCAGCTCCGATCCCCTCGGTGGTGCCGTCCGTCGAGGGATCTCTGCACTGGGGCTCCCTCTGCACTGAGGGGGCGAGTGGCATCGGACCCTTGTCCGACCCCGTTCTCCCTGTGAGCTTCGGCGCAGGTGAGCTCGGCTCCTACATTGGCCTCGGAGCCATCTCCCTTGGTGCGGAGAAAGGTTACTATTTCCTCGGAACTGGAGCTTTCTCTGCATCGTGGTAGGGACGCCTTCAATGTCATGAGGAGTGTGCTGGCCACTGAGTCAGCTCCACTATCAGCCCCACTGGCTCTGTCCCTGTAGTGCCTCTGCCAACCTCTGCTCCTCCTCCAGGCCCCAAGCGTAGGGAACCGATGCTCCAGGACACCCCATTGGGTGTTTCCTCTTTTTCCGAGGCCTCCCCTGATCATTCAGAGGAGCCCCCTCGTAAGAAAAAGTGCAAGAGGAAGCACATTGAATCCCCTGAGTCTGTCACTTGTAATACAGACTTAGATGATTTGGAAGGGTCCCAGAGATCCCCCTCTGAAGAAGTTTCCTTCTCGGACATCCTAGAAATGCTTAAGCAGAGGGGGAACTGGAATCCCCTAGCCCCTACCGAGGATGAGTCTGTATTTCTGGATGCTTTCAGTTCCCAACCTTCCACCTCCTGGGTTTCTCCGCCTTTTGATCCACTTATGGCAGTGGTGGCTCGAAAGGCTTGGTCAGCTCCGGATACAGTGGAACCAACTCCGAGGAGACCTGGTAAATTCATCACAGCACCCCAGGATATGCAATTCCTTACTAAAGGTGTTCCTGTTGATGCCATGGTGGTAGCAGCAGCCACCAAAATAAAGTTAGCGGAGACCTCTCTGACAAGGATTCTAGGATGATGGACAGATACGGGAAGTGAATGTTCGCTTCAGCGACCTTCTCTGAGGTCACTGAACCACTTATGTCATTTTACCCAGCTTCATAGGGATCTCCTTAAAGAGCTCTGAGATACCCTTCAAGATCCATCCGCTGAGGGGGCTCAAGCTAAAGTAGCTTCCCAGCTGGCGATGCTTAATTCTGTAGTTAACTCCTCCATGAGGCTCATTTCCTATGCAGCCAATGGTGCGAGTAGAGCCGCAGGTACGGGTGTGGCCCTTAGGAGGCATGCATGGATGCGGCTGTGTAACTTTGCGGAACCCTTTCGAGTGTCCTTCACCAACACCCCCTTTGATGGGTCCTTTCTTTTTGGACCACAGGTGAAAGACACTGACTAGGTGTGAGCAAGAAGGCAAGAGAGACTGCTGTGGGAGTCCGTTTTTCCATTCCCTCTAGACCTTACCCCAAAGGTCAGAAGAGTGTCAAGATGTGGTTCCGAAAATCCCAGGGAGCCTTGCCTGACACATGTAGCTATTTTTCCTCCAGAGGCAGAGGGGGAAACAATAACAGGTGCCGCCCTCGTGGCAGAGGGGGTCCGCAGAACTAGGGCAATAGGGAATCATTCTCTGATAAGCCCTTTCAGCATCCCTGAAGGGTTGCCTGGCTGCTCACCTCTGGAGGCAGTCGGGAGAAGACTTTCACTGTACCCAAAAGCCTGGCAATATTTTAACGCAAGACAGATGGGCACGATCCATTATGTCCGGAGGTTAAAAAATTCCCTTCCATCAACCCCGCTTACCATCAAAGAAATCCCTTCCAGATGTTCCACCCAATCTGAAGGACCAAGCAGTAATAAGTTTCAAAACTGCTAGTAGAGTCATCCAGGAAGTCCCGGCAGACCAGCACGGATCCGGAACTTACTCGAGGTTCTTTATGGTACCAAAAAAGACAGGGGGCTGGAGACTGATTCTGGATCTCAACAGACTAAACAGGTCTGTACAAAGAACAAAGTTTCGGATGGTCACACTACAGTCCATTCTACCCTTTCTGGGTCAGGATAATTGGATGTGCTCGATAGATCTTCAGGACGCATACTACCATATCAAGATGGACAGGCGCTCCAGGAGATTTCTTCGCTTCCAGCTGGTAGCCAGTCATCAGTTCAGAGCTCTGCCCTTTGGTCTCATCACAGCCCCCAGGGTGTTCAAATGTATAGCAGTAGTCACGGCTCACCTGAGATGTCGAGGATTCCAGGTGTTTCCATATCTAGACGACTGGCTCCTCACTGCTACTACCAGGCATCAGCTCCTACAAGCCAGGGACTACACAATCACAATCTGCTCCCAGCTAGGCATTACAATAAACTTCGAAAAATCTGCCTTGTTGCCCTGTCAATCGATCACTTACATAGGCGTAGACACAAGGAACATGTTTGCAAGGCTACCGCTAGAAAGGGTGTCTACAGTTCGTCAGCAAGTACAGATTCTAATGCAGAGCAAAAGGCTCCAAGTCAGGTTCGTCCTTCAAACTCTGGGTTCCATGGCAGCAGCTATTCTTCTAATCCCACTGGCCCGCTTTCATATGAGGATCCTTCAGTGGCTTCTGTTCACACAGTGGTCTTTCCAAGAGCTGCCCATGTCTCATATGATCCTGATTACAGAAGCATGCAAAAGGCACCTTTCATGGTGGATTGTCTCCCCACTAGTGACTCGGGGCAGATCCTTCATTCAGCCCCTTCCGGTAGCGACAGTGACAACAGAAGCCTCCCTGATAGGGTGGGGGGGGCATTATCTGGGCAGGACAGTCCAAGGCACTTGGCAACCTCAAGTACCATCTGCACATAAACGTCCTAGAAATAAGAGCTGTGCTCCTGGCGTTGCAAGCCCTTCAGGACTCTTTCTTCCGGGACCATTGCAATTCAAACAGACCGTCAGTGTTGTGGTACATCAACAAGCAGGGTGGAACCAGATCCTATCCCCTGTGTCGAGAAGCACTCAGACTGTGGCAGTGGGTGATTTCTTCCCAACGTTTTCTGATTGCGACGTGCATCCCTGGGAGGTCCAACGTCATAGCGGACAGGCTCAGCAGAGCTATCCTCATGCCTCACGAGTGGTTTCTGAATCAGGAAGTTGCGGATCTCATATTCCGCAAATGGGGGGCAGCCTTGCTGCGATCTTTTTGCCACCTCCTTCAACAGCAAATTCAGCAACTACTTCTCCCTTCTTCTTCCAGGTCATATACCCAGAGATGCTCTAGTCTACGATTGGCCTCAGGGTCATCTTTATGCCTTTCCTCCTTTTTCCCCCTGATACCGAAACTCCTACAGAAAGCAATATCGTTGGGTTGCAAAATGATCCTCCTTGCCCCCTACTGGCTTCGACAGATATGGTTCCCATTCCTGCACCATTACCTTCTCTATCAGCCCTGGACTCTGGATCCGATCCAAGATCTACTGATTCATCAATCAGGCGGGTTGCATCAGTCCCTCCAAACTCCAGCTCACAGCTTGGTTGCTCCACTTCCAACCTTAGCCAGGCTTCCCAGCATTTCCCCTGCTGTACGTCAGATTGTCTCCTCTCACAAGTACACAACCAGGAAAACTTATGCTAGTAAATGGAAACGTTTTTCTTGTTGGGCAGAGGCTAGGAACGTAGATGCCTTTTCAGCCCCAGTCCACGAAATTCTGGAATTCCTAGCGCAACTTTTTTGTTCCGGGTCTGCTTCTGCTATGATCAGGGTTCAATTAGCGGCCATTTCTAACTTTCATGTTGGGTTGTCAAATTCTAACATTATGTCTCTTAAGCTCTGTAAAGCTTTTTTGAGAGGGACTACTCTCCTTAGGCCTCCAGTAAGAGATGCCCCTCCTCCTTGGGACCTTAATTTGGTCCTAACAAGTTTTTATCTTGGAAGACGCTCTTTCTGGTAGCTATTACTTCAGCCAGACGCGTCTTCGAACTTCAGGCACTATGTGTTCGTCCTCCATACTTGGTTTTTCATAAGGACAGGGT
>NC_056736.1:283956514-284151514 GCF_019279795.1 Protopterus annectens | reverse complement strand
ATGTCAGAAAAAGTGAATAACTGTATTTCTTGTGGGAAACAGATACCGCATAGGGATTACCATAATTTGTGTATACCTTGTTTAGGACCTGAGCACGACGTTGTTGGATGCCGCTTTTGTGCTAGGTTTAATAAACGCACTATAAAGCGGAGGTTGGATTGTGCTAGGTTGGTCTTTGGGAAGCGGTGTAATTACAAAATGCCGTCGGATGCTCCGACGCCGGCTTCCTCTAAGAAGCGCAAGGACAAGGCAGGTAAACCTAGGTTAGAGGAGTCGTCCGAACCGGACGTCAGTTCTTTAGAGGTGTCAGTGGAACCGGTGGTTCAGACGGAGGCCTCTCTGGAGTCCCAGGGAGAACCTTTGATTTTGCAGGATGTGGCCTCCCAGGAGGCAGGGCAGGCTGTAGGGGCTTCTCAAGTAACTGTACTCCCTTCCCTTCCTAAGGGGTCTAGGCCTCTCTTTCTGCTTCCAAGGCTTCTCCTAGAGGCAGGTCTAGTTTAGCTTCTGTGGGTGTCTCCCAGTTCTTCAGGTGCTGTGCCCAAGAAGCACATGCTCAAAATGGCAGAGGATTTAATTACTTTAATTAGAGGCTCTATGCCCCCTCCTGATAAGAGGCCTAGGATGGAACCTGTGTTGGGGGATTATGAGCAGGCTTCGGATGTGTCTGAGTCTTCGGCTGAAGACTTGCAGGAGTATTCTCATTATTCTGATTCTGATGTGGATGATTCTACTCCTTCTGCTTCTCCTCCTGAGGATTTTTCTTTTTCAGAGACCCTTCACTCCATGAGAGAGCATTTTAAATGGGAAGGTCAGGATTTCTCTGATTCCAGGAAAAGGCTTAGGGAATTTTTGTTTTTACCCCAGCATAGGCCTTTAGCTATACCTCCTGTTTTGAATATGGTGGAAGATGTGTTTGCAGAGGCTTCCCTTAATCCTGACTCTCTGCCTCCGGCTCCTGTTAAGCCAGATAGGTATTACAGGGTGCCTGAAGCTAATAAGTATCTTTTTGAGTCCTAGAGCAGACCCAGAAACTGTTAGTCAGGGGCCTAAGGGTGTTAAGGCTTCTGTTGTCAAGAATCCGGTTCCTGCATATAAAGAGGCCAGGGCCTTGGATAGATGGGGAAAGAAAGTTTATACTTCTTCCACTTTAGCCATGAGAGCTTTGAATTGCCAGTTTCACATGTTGAAATATCAAAATTATCTCCTTTCTCAGTTGAAATCTAAGGTTGATGCTCTGGCGGAAGGTATTGACTGTAAAGAGTTACAAGATTTAGTGCATGTTTCTGAACAGGTGGGTAAGCATTCTTTGCAATGTGGTTTTGATGCTGTACAGGCCTCGTCTAGGGTGGCTGCCACTGGGTCAGTTCTTCGTAGGCATGCCTGGCTGAGGGATCAAAATTTATCTGATCATGTGAAAACTAGAATTTTGGATGCCCCTTTGCAATCTGATGTCCTGTTTGGTTCTCCTGTTGAGGCAGTTTTAAAGAAAATGGAGGACAAGGCTAAGTCTATGCAGACTGTTAAAGATTTTTTGCAGGTTCAGCCTCCAAAGTTTAGTAGAAATTGGCCTTCTAAAGGGTGGACGTATCCTTCTTATGATTCCCAGTCTAGGGGTAGATCTAGACGTGGCAGGGGCAGAGGTCAGGGCTCTTTCAGGCCTAGAACAGGGAGTTCTCCTGCACAGTCTACAAGTGAGGGCAGGGGTCAGTCCTTTCGTAAACAGTCCCAATGACCTACCTTTTCAGCTGCCAGAGTCTTCTCGCCTGGCAGCACCTTTGGGAGGAAGGTTGGCACTTTTCAAAGAAAATTGGAGTTTGATTACCCAAGACAAATGGGTGCTGGATATCATACAGGTTTTATTTCCATACCTTGCCTCCTTTCAAAGGCATGCCAGACATTCCTCCTCAACAAAGAATAGAGGCTCACAAGCAAATTTCACTGTTACTCCAAATAGGGGCCATGCAGCCGGTTCCTATGCCAGAAAGGGGCCTAGGATTTTATTCTCGCCTGTTCCTAGTCCCAAAGAAGGGGAACACGTGGAGACCAATTTTGGATTTATCTGTCCTCAATACTTATCTGGACATTCCCAAGTTCAAAATGTTGACGTTGCAGCAGCTTTTACCTCTGCTGGGCAAAAATCATTGGATGGTAACTTTGGATCTCAAGGAGGCTTACCTTCATGTTCCTATCAGACTAAAGTGCAGGAAGTATCTGCGTTTTCGAGCTGGGACTTCTCACTATCAGTTCTCTGCATTGCCCTTTGGCTTATCTACTGCGCCCAGAGTGTTCACGAAAGTTCTGGCTCCAGTGATAGCTTTCTTCAGGCTAAAAGGAATACAGATCTATCCTTATTTGGACGACTGCCTGATTCTGGCTCAAGGAAGGGGAAGAGCTTCTTCATCATTGGGAATATGTGATAGTGCTAAGATGCCTGGGGTATTCTGTGAACGAAATAAAGTCCAGTCTAGTACCCTCTCAAGACATGTGCTTTCTGGGTGTGAGACTGAATACAGCATCCCAGATGGCCTTTTTAACCCCGGACAAACAAAAGAATCTATCCCTTTACTTTCTTCAGCTTTCTCTTCAGTCCGGGCTGACTGCAAGGACAGTCCTTCAAGCCTTAGGGTTCATGGCATCTTGTATTCTGGTGCTTCCCAATGCCAAACTGCATATGAGGAAGCTGCAATGGTATCTCAAAAATGTATGGACACAGCACTGCCAGGATCTGGACACTGTCATTCAAATAATACCTTGCATTCAAAAGGAATTTTTGTGGTGGACTCAGGAATGTCACCTAAACAAGGGACTCTCTGTGACCCGGCCAGAGGCGAGTCAGATTTTAACAACAGATGCCTCAGACATAGCTTGGGGAGCTCATCTAAATGGAAAGTGGATACAAGACAAGTGGCCTGCCAGACTACAACATCTACATATCAACATGAAGGAGATGTTAGCAGTCCAGTTTGCATTAATAGCTTTCAAGGATTTACTTCTTCCAGGGCAGGTGTTGATTCTAACAGACAACACAACTGTCATGTGGTACATCAACAAGCAAGGGGGAACACATTCTTATCCTCTATGCAGGCAAGCAATGATTTTGTGGGAGACTGCTCTCAGTTTACAACTAACTCTTCAGGCAAGGTTTCTGCCAGGAGCACAGAACTCCTTAGCAGACGTGTTAAGCAGAAAAATCATGGATCCCCACGAGTGGAAACTGGATCTTCATGTATTTCAGAAATTGACAGTGTCCTGGGGAACTCCAGACATAGATCTGTTCGCTTCTCCTCTAAACCACCAGCTGCCAAGGTTTTGCACAAAGCGGTTTCATCCCACAGCTTGGAAAGTGGATGCTCTATCTTTCAGTTGGAAAAATCTTCATGTGTATGCCTTTCCACCTCTGCCTCTCCTTCCAAAGGTACTTCTGAAGGTCAGACAGGACAAGCCAAGGATGATTTTGATAGCTCCAGATTGGCCTCGACAGCACTGGTACCCACTTCTGAGAAGTCTAGTACGAAGCCTCCATGGCCTTTGCCTTTGATTCCACATCTGTTGTCCCAGGAGGACAGTCATTTGATCAATGTCAAACTTCACTCTCTTCACCTAACTGCATGGCATATTCTGTTTTAAAACATAAAGGGTCTCAACTTCCACAACAAGTTTTGAATGTGATTTTGGAAGCCAGAAGGCCTAGTACAAGGAAAGTGTACGCTGATAAATGGAAGAGATTTTTATTTTGTAGTGTAGCTAAGGATTTGGATGTTTCTGAGCCTGATTTAAGTGTGGCTCTGCAATACCTTACTGAGTTACTGGACAAAGGTTTGTCCTTCTCTTCTATTAAGATTCATGCTGCAGCAATTTCAGCTCACTATGATTGTGACCCTCCTTTGTTTTCTCATCCTTTATTCAAGCAATTTCTTAGAGGGGCAAAGAATATAAGACCCCCACGAAGAGCTCCTACTCCTGCTTGGGATCTCAATTTTGTGTTGGAGAAACTCACTCTACAACCTTTTGAGCCTGCAGCTACTGCTGAGTTGAAATATTTGTCATGGAAAACTGCTTTTTTGTTGGCCATTACCTCTGCAAGAAGGGTTTCTGAATTGCAGGCCCTTATGGCAGTTGAGCCTTTCTTAATTTTCCACAAGGATAGGGTATCTTTACGTACAAATCCTTCCTTTATGCCTAAAGTGGTTTCTAGTGTGGCTTTAAACCAAACTATTCATTTGCCTACTTTTTATGCAAATCCCCAAACTAAAGGGGAAAAGATTTTGCACACTTTAGATGTACACAGGCAGTTGCGATATTATTTGGACAGAACTAAAGGGTTCAGACAATCTCAGCAGTTATTAGTTTCTTTTGCTTTGTGCTCTCAGGGCAAGCCCGTGTCAAAACAGACTATTTCTAAGTGGATTGGATTTTGCATTGCTTTCTGTTATTCCCATCATGGCAAAGAGATTCCAGCTGGGATTAGACCTCATTCCACTAGGGCTACTGCCGCTTCTACAGCTTTTTTGAGGGGGGTGGCTACTAAGGATATTTTGGAGGCAGCCACTTGGAGTTCAGTGCATACCTTCTCTAGGCATTACCACCTTCCATTGTACTCTAAATCCAGGGCTGGTTTTGCCACTGCGGTTTTGCAGGGCATTTTGGCAGCTCCTGCTTCATTATAATTTAGCCATCCTCCCTTACCTCTGCTTTGGGATTCTACCCAAGTGTTAGGACTGCAGCAATGTGGGATGAAGAACATAGTACAGTTTTGTACCTACCATAAATGTAGATGTTCGAGGATCCACATTGCTGCAGTCCAATTTACCCTCCCGCCTTCCCCTCTGCTGTTTGAGGTGGTTGTGTGGGTTGGGTTATCCATCTGAGGTATATGGTGTTTATTGTATATATTGTACATATTCTTGGTGTTAGGCTGGTTAGTTGTTTAGCTGTTGCCTAGGGGTTTTTGACCTTTTTTCTTTAGGGTCTTCTGACATCTGGGGCAAGAAAAGACTGAGGATATGACGTCGGTCATGCGCATTTGTACCCTGACGTTCTGATGTCAGTCAAATGCGCCCTGACCGACGTCAGCCTTATACTCTGATATTCGGGCCGACCGAGGGACAGCGGACTACCCAAGTGTTAGGACTGCAGCAATGTGGATCCTCGAACATCTACATTTATGGTAGGTACAAAACTGTACTTTTCTGCTTCTTTGCGCATTGTGCTGCACTGCACAGCACCGTTCAATTGTGCACAATAGCTGAACATATAATTTTGACAATTTTTCCCTTAGACACAGCTGTTGTACTTTAGTGCAGTTCTCATCTTCAGTACATCTCTGGTCTAAAGTATTAGTGAGTTATGACCTATTAAACCACCAGCTAAAATCCCATCAGAAATACCCATCTACAGAGCACCTCCTTGATCAGTCCTGAAAGCACCCCCTTTGTGCAAACAGTTCTTCAAACCTAGCATTATGGACAGTTGGACTACCCTTGATTCTCCTTGCCAGCCTTGTTGACTTGCGTCTCCTGAGGCAGTGTAGCAACTGCCTTATGTACACTGACAACCCTCTACTAATAACTTGGTCTAGTACAGTGTGTGAGAGATGAATCTACACCAAGAATCTTGAATCCCCAATCTCTCAAACTCCAAAATACTAATACTGAAGAGGTTCACATCACCCACCACAGCTCATGCGCATGCACCACTACTTATACACACAGCATGTGTCCAACACAGAAATCAACATAGGCAGAGGATCTTTCAAAAAACATAACCGAAACAAGATACCTCCAAAACAAGACTGCTACAGCTAACCGTTCCCTCAGCACCCAAGAATCATGGCAACAACTTTTCTGGTCATTAAAGATTCCATAGTGAGATGCACAGATGTCTCAGTCACCAGGTTAGATGAGGAAAAAGTCACTTAGCTGCCTGTTCAGTGCTAGGATTTGTCAGATCATGCATGCACTGATGTCTCTTGGCAACAAGTACCATTATGACTCTTGTCATAGCTCATGTTGGAGTGAGCTGCCTTAGACTTGCCTCACAGGATTGGCTGTGGTGACATGATTGAGCTCTCCGGGTATGTATCCCAGGCAGGTATGACCCTAGACTTGAGCAGCATATTACCCTTACATAGAATGATGCCACAGAATAAAAAATTATAAGAGTTCAATAACTGGCTTAGTTTTTGGTGTCGTTCAAAGGGGATCCAGTTTTGGTCAGCCTGGGATGACATGGTTGAAAAACCTCATTGCTTTGCCAGAGACTGTTTGCACCTGGTACCACTAGGCTTTCTTCTGCTAGTAAAGGATCGTGGCTCCACCATAGTTCCTTTATTAGGCAACATCTCAAACAAAATTGCCAACCAGAACAAAATAAAGGCTAAACGGTAGCTTAAACCAGAAACCTCACACCCTGGAAGTGCTTCTGTCAGTGGAGATGTAGATGCTGCCTGGGCAGGATCTGAAACCTGGTTTAAGGCCTCAGAGTACCCCGGCCTTGCAAGGCTATAATGCCTTCCAAACCTTCAGACCGCAAAACAAATGTGAGAACCAAAGGAGATGGTGTTTCTATATAGAGAAATCCACCTCCCGATTACTTAGGCTGGACAGCTTCATGGAGTTTGCTCCATGTTTAAAGATCCCCATTCAAGTCATACCTAGTTGTAGATCCCTCTCCATGATTCAGGATATGCATGAGGCTGGTTTGACCACATTGGAGTGCATCCAAATATTGCCAAACACTTTGGTCATAGGGGATTTCAGTTATGCCACCATCAACTGAGAAACCTACTCTAGCCCTAACACACTAACACAAAAGTTCCTTGACTTTGTCAGGTGCCCTGGAACAAATTTATGTTCTTCGTGTTTCACTGTTGCATTTATCACATTTGTGTTATCTTTCCAGGGTAGCCCTCGGCTGGCCCGAATACCAGAGACTTAGTATTTTTGTGTCAGTTGCTGTCGCTTGAGGACTGAATCCAGGTCGTCAGTAGTATAAAGTAAAGCAGCCGATGCCATTACATCAGTCTTTCTTGCTGTGGAGCCCAAAGCAGAAGCAGTTCGCACAAGTGCCGGTCAGCCGCTACCTGAGTTTTCATTTCCATACTGAAGGTGCAGTCTTCTAAAGCCAAGTACCCCGTTGGGGATCCTTTTTTCTTGCACTGACCTATGTCAGAAAAAGTTAATTGTCTCGCCTGTGGAAAGCAAATACCACACCGAGACTTCCACTCTTACTGCATCACTTGTCTAGGCCCAGACCATGACATTCCTTGTCACTTCTGTGCTTTAACTCCAGAACTATCCGTCGTTGGGCCAGTATTGTAGCCAGATATTTTCGGTTACAGTTCTCTAATTCCGATATGGCTTCAGTAAGCCATCCGACAGCAGATCTTCCGAAAAAACATAACGATAGAGACCGCACAGGTCCAAACCTACTGACACTTCCGTTAAGCTGGTCAGTCCTAGAGTACTCAGGTGCTTTCGCAGCCCCTGATGCCAGCTTCTTTTGATTTGCAGGCCGCTACCGAGACCCTTTTGGAGTCTGGTATGCCGCAAAACTCTTTATCTAAGGATCCTGCGGTCTTCTCTACTTTTGATGGGTCCGGAACCGTTGAGCAGGCACCAGCTTCCGAGGAAGTCCTTTACACCACCGAATCTCGACACAAACAGATGTCTTCTTTCGTGACTACCGTTCTTTCAAAAACAACAGAGATGTTAGTGTTTCACTGTTAGTCATCACACTTGGGTTATCTGCTTGCAGGTAGCCCTCAGTTGGCCCGAATCCCAGAGACTTAGTATTTCTGCGTCTGATGCTGTCGCTCCAGGACTGGCATCAGGTCGTCGGGGGTATAAAAACAGGCAGCTGATGCCATTACATCAGTCTTTCTTGCCGAGGAGCCCGAAGCACTAGCAGTTCGTATGTGGCAGTCGGCCGCTACCTGAATTTTCATTTTATAATTGATTAGTCCTGAAGTCTTCTAAAGCTAAGTACCCTGTTGGGGATCCTTTTTTCTTGCTCTAACCGGTCAGAAAAAGTTAACAATTGTCTTGCCTGTGGAAGGCAAATACCTCAGTGATTTTCATTCTTGCTGCGTCACCTGTTTTGGCCCAGACTACGACGTCCCTCGCTATCTGTTTTGTGCATTGTTTAATGCCAAAACCATTTGTCGTCTGGCTCTGTCGCTAAATTTTGCGCTCTCTCTCTCTCCATATTCTGAAATGGCTTCGGTAAGCCATCCGACTACAGATATTCTGAAAAAAGCAAGGATAAAACCAGACCGCATAGGTCCAAAGCTGCCGACGCTTCAGTTAAGCTAGTCACCAATACTCAGTGAGGTGCCTTCGCAGCCCCTGATGCCCGCTTCATTGGATTCGCAGGCCTCTGCTGAGACCTATTCGAAGTCCGGTATGTTGCAAGACTCTTCGACTATGAAACCTGCAAATGTCTCTACCTTGGATTGGTCCAGAGCCGCTGTGCAGGCACCGGCTTCTGAGGCAGTTCTTCGCTCAACCGCTGTTCGACTTGGCTTTTTTTAACCAAAACTACAGAGTTTCTTAGGCCCAGAGTACGCACTGTGCCTAGAAAACAGACTACCAAAGCACATGCACCTGCTCCCGTGCCACGAAAACAAATGCTTAGAATGGCAGAACGCTGATTAGGGGAAGTCAGCTTTCCATGTTAAGAGACTGAGTTCAATCCCCTTCAGTTTCTACCAACCAGGAGTCCGAGATTTCTGATTATGAAGACATGCCCTTATCTGTTTGAGGATTCAGACATAGGGGAATCCATTCCCTCTGCCTCCCCTACAGAAGATTTTTTCTTTTGGTGAAACCTTAATATCTGACATGGCTTAGCGGTGAATCACTTTGGCTATGCTGTGCAGGGTCCTGGGTTTGACCTTGCAGAGGCTGTTTATTTAAATACAGGCCTTTAACAATACCCCCTGTCCTGGATGATGTGGATGATGTTTTTATGGAATCCAGTCTTACTCCTGACACTTTACCTCCTGCCCCTAGGAAACCAGACAGGTACTACAGAGTACCTGACACTCACAAATTTCTTTTCAAGAATCCTACTGCTGACCCAGAGATAATTTCCCAGGGGCCTAAAGGTATCAAGGCTACTACAGCCAAGAGTCCCACCCCTTTGGACAGGGATTCCAGAACTTTGGACAGATTGGGTAAGAAGGTATATACCTCTGCAACTCTTGCTATTAGGGCATTGAATTGTTAGTTTCACATGCTGAGGTATCAGCAACATATTATGGAACTTATTAAACAAAAAGTGGCAACCTTTTTAGACTGTGCAGAAAATTAAGAATTGCAGGAGATTATGCACTCTGCAAGCCAAGTCAGCAAGCATACTTTGCAGTGTGGCTTTGACACCCTAGAAGCATCCTGCTGGGTAGCCGTCATTGGCTCTGTACTGAGAAGCTGTGCTTGGCTGAAGGAGCATACCTTGCCAGATCATGTCAAATCAAAGTTATAGACGCTCCTTTGAATAAAGACTGGCAGCAAAGCGGAAGAGGGTCTTAAAAAGATGGAAGAAAGGTAAGTCTGTGCAGACAATTAATTCTTAAAGTGCAATGACCTAGCTTCAGTAGACATTGCCCTTCTAAACACTGGTCCTTTTCAGCCTCCTCCAGGTCTTCTCAAACCAGACCCAGGGGAAACAGACCCACCCAGACTACAGTCTCAGGGTATGCAGAGATCTAAGCAATGGAGTGCCCCCACCCCTAATGCAGGGAGTGGTAAGCCACCTCCTTAGGGAAAAAGCTCACAATGACTTCTTTACTCCCCTTCCCAGCCCTGCCCAATTGCTTGTGCCCTTAGGTGGAAAACTTGCCCTTCAAGCAAAAAAACTGGATGTCCACTCGGGACCGGTGGGTCCTCAACTTTGTATCCCAGGGGTACCAGTTATATTTCCACTCACTGCCAACCCCAAGCCAGGTTTCCAGATCTTCTTCCAAACCAGTGGGTAGAGGCTCAAAGCCAAGTATTTTCCCTGCTCAGTATCAGAACTACTCAGCTGGTTCCAGTAGAACAGATTCCTATTACGTTATGGAAGGAATGTATTTGAACGCTCAGAACATCGAAATGGATGCATTTTGAAGATCGTATTGTCGATCACAGTACAGTGAAGATTGGGATATTTCCTCTTTCCTGACTGTAGTGTGATCTCGGAGTTGTAATACATATTTATCGGGTTGTGTGGGGGGCTGTGCCCCCCCCCACAATAAAAGCTTCGATATGCGGCCGTTTCGATGTCTTGAGCATTCGATTACATTATTTTTCCATAACGTATTATGAACCCCCAGTAGAACAGAGGGGTCAATGATTCTACTCCAAACTCTTCCTGGTACCCAGGGAAGAGGGCAGTTGGCACCCAATCCTGGTTCTTTCAGTTCTCAACACCTTCCTGGTGGTACCAAAATTCAAAATGCTTACCTTGCAAACAGCTTCTTCGGTGCTAGCCAAGGATGTCTGGTTAGTCTCCCTAGACTTAAAAGAAGCCTATCTGCACATCCCCATAAGGGAGTCATGCAGGAAGTATCTACATTTCAGGGCAGGATCTATGCATTCAGTTCTCTGCATTTCCCTTTGGCTTCTCTATTGTGCCCAGAGTATTCACAAAATGCCTAGCTCCAGCCTTTGCATACTGCAGGCAGAGAAATATCCAAATTTACCCATACTTGGACGACTGCCTGATTCAGGCGGACAGTCAAGAATTGCTGCTGCAGCACCTGACATTTGTGAAAAACCTACTCACTTCCTTGGGGTACACCATCAACGAAAAGAAATCAGAACTAGTACCCAGTCAAAAGATTGTTTTCCTGGGAGCAAGCTTGGACACAACTTCCCAGATGGCATTCCTCACTTCAGAAAAACAAGTCTAATTACTTCAAACAAATGGCTACCAGAACCCAGCTATCTGCAAGAAAAATACCTTAAACCCTAGGGTTCATGGCCTCATGTATACTGCTAATTCCGTATGCAAGACTGCATATGAGGAAACTTCAGTGGTCCTTAGTCTTTGGTGCCAACTTTCTCAGGACCTGGAAACTGTCCTTAGGGTATGATAGGAATGACTGAGTTCCTTTGGCAGAAGCATGCAACCACAAGGGACTGCCGTTTACTCGACCCCACGCCGCCCAGACCCTAGCCACAGACTATGCCTGGGGGGCACACGTGGATGACAAATGTATTCAGGGCCTCTGGAGCCCAAGTCAGATGCACCTGCACATCGACCAAAAAGAGATGCTAGCTGTACAGAATGCCCTGACAGCTTTCAGATCCCTTCTCTTTCCAGGACATTTGCTAATAAAAACAGACAACACCACAGTTGTGGTACATCAACAAGCAGGGGGGATCCCATTCCTACCCACTCTGCAGGTTAGCCATGGCCCTGTGGAACACTGCTGTGGACATTGAAGTCCGTCTGCAAGCTTAATTTCTGCCAGGCAAACAGCACTCACTGGCAGACTTAAGCAGAAATCTCCTAGATTCACAAGAGTGGCAATTGGAGCCCAGCACCTTCAACCTTCTGATTCAGAAATGGGGGACCCCAGAGGTGGATCTCTTAGCCTCCCACTACAACCACCAGCTCAGCAAATTCTGCACCAGGAATCCTCACAGCAGGGCCTGGAAAGTGGATGCCCTTTCTTTTCAGTGGGTAAATCTCTCAATCTATGCCTTCCCCGCTGCTCCTCCTCTCTTGAGTATTACTCAAGATAAAACAAGACAGACCAGGGACAATTCTGATTGCACCAGACTGGTCATGCCAGCACTGGTACCCACTTCTGTGCAGCCTGGCACCTAAACCAGAACCCAACCCTTCTCTCTCAGCAGGAGGGACAGATTTTGCATCCACAACTGCAAACCCTAAGACTTGCAGCCTGGCTTATTCCTTGAATTCTCCCACAGCAACCCTAAGCAAGCAGGTGCTGGACATCATTCTTGAAGCCAGAAGACCCAGTACAAGAAAATCCTATGCTGATAAGTGGAAAAGGTTCTGCTCATGGATTCAATCTAAAGGAGAGGCCACAACACTAACCTCCCACCTCCCTGCCTCTAATCCTGGATTACTTAGCAGATTTACTCCACCGAGGCCTGTCCTCCATCAAGATGCATGCCTCAGCCATTTCGGTTCATTACAACACTGAGTCGCCTCTTTCTGCACCCTCATATCAAACAATTCTTGAGAGGGGCAAACAACTTAAGGCCACCAAGTAGTGCACCCACCCCTGCTTGGGACCTTAACTTTGTACTGGAAAAGCTCACGCTTACCCTCTTTGAGCCAGCTGAATCAGAGTTAAAATTCCTCTCTTGGAAAACAGCCTTGCTTCTAGCCATCACTTTAGCTAGAAGAGTGTCTGAGCTACAAGCACTGGCTGTGGAACCTTTGTTATTTTTCATGCTGGCAGGGTTTCCCTCAGGACTAACCCTTCCTTTATGCCTAAAGTGGTGTCCAGTGTGGCTCTCAACCAATCCATCTATTTGCCAACCTTCTTCCCTAATCCTCAGAATAAAGGGGAAAGTTTCCTGCACTCCTTGGACGTGCACAAGACCGCTCAGATTCTACCTTGATAGTACTAAACCCTTAAGAAAATCTGACCAGTTACTAGTCATCTTTGCAACAGGGGTAGAGGGCAAGGTTCATAGGTTGGTACTAGGCTATCAGCCCTAGGGCTTATGTAAGCCTAGCCATAACAATTCCCTGGCTATTTCTTCCCACACTATTCACTTCCCTGGATCCCTGTCTAGCAGGGTGACTTGCGTGACCCCCTGGGGTGAAGGCCATTTCAAAATAAACTATTTCCAAATGGATAGCACCCTGCATCCATTTCTGCTACAAGCACCATGGGAAACCAACCCCTCAGGGGGTCGTAACACATTTCACTGGGGCGACATCTACCTCTACAGCTTTTCTCAGGGGAGTCCCTACTAGGGACGTCCTGAAAAAGTTGTACCTGGAGTTCTGTACACCTTCACCAAGCATTACCACCTGCCTGTCTTTTCCAAATCTAGGGCAGGTTTTGCTACAGCAGTCTTGCAAGGCATACTAGCCAGCCCTAACTCTTCTTGAGTGCCTCTACACTTCAGCTTTGAGATTCCACCCAAGTGTGATGACTGTAACAGTTAAACAGGAACATAGTACAGTTGTGTACACTTACCATAAATGTAGATGTTAGTGTATTCAATGTTGCAGTCCTTGTTTCCCTCCCTCCAGCCCCATGATTTTCTTTTTTCTTTCTATGGCTGTTACTCACCCCTTCTGGGGTATTGGTATTTACTTTTTATTGGTGGTGTTTCCCCACCATAGCTTAGCTCCCTATTTGGCTCCTGACATCTGGGGCAAGAAAAACTGATGTAATGGTGTCTGCTGCCTGTTTTTATACCCCTGATGACCTGACGTCAGTCCTGAAGCGACAGCATCCGACACAGAAATACTAAGTCTCTGGTATTCGGGCCGACTGAGGGCTACCTGCAGACCGATAACACAGTGATGACTGCAATAGTGAATACACTCTAACATCTAGATTTATGTTAAGTGTACACAACTGTACTTTCCTTGGGCCCAGGGCTCGAACCACACCCAAGAAACAGAGTACCCATTCTCAGGCACCTGCTTCCTTGCCTCTGTCTCAAAAGCTTAAAATGGCGGAAGACCTTATCATGCTGATCAGGGGAAGCCAAGCTACCCCCTCAAAAAGGAAAAGAGATTTGTCCCCAGTAGTTTTGTCTGAACAAAACTTATGAATCTGATGCATCTGATTATGAAGACATGCACCCCCTCTCCACTTACGAGAATTCTGATGCAGAGGAATCCTTGCAGAGGAATCCTTTCCTTTGATGCCCTAGAAGCTTCTTGCAGGGCAGCAGTCACTGGATCTGTCATTAGACATGCATGGCTTAAGGAACAACCCCAGCCAGACCATGTCAAATCTAAATTGTTGGATGCCCCCTTGCACAAATAACTTATTTGGCACTAAGGCAGAAGAGGTCTTGAAAAAGATGGAAGAAATAGCAAAATCTATGCAAATGGTTCAATATTTCTTACAGGTCCAGCCCCCTAGGTTCAGCAGGCATTTTCCCTCCAAGCACTGGTCCTTTCCTGCTCTGAGTAAACGGGCCCAGTTTAGGCCCCGTGGAAACAGATCCCCCTCCCCCCCCTCCAGACAGAAGCCCCCAGGGAATCCAGAGGTCTAAGCAGTGGACTACCTGCACTTCAAAGACAGGGAGATGTTTTTCATGTTTCACTGTTGCAGTCATCACACTTGGGTTATCTGCTTGCAGGTAGCCCTCAGTCGACCCGAATACCAGAGTCTTGGGATTTCTCAGTCGGTTGCCGTCGCTTGTTCCATGACGTCAGGTCGTCAGAGGTATAAAAGAAATGCAGCTGACGCCATTACATCAGCTTTTCTTGCCGAGCGGGAACCCGAAGCAGTTCGCTAGTGCCGGTCAGATGCTACCTGAAAATTTTGTTTTTCGAGTTTCAAACCTGTAGTCTTCTAAAGCTAAGTACCCCATTGTGGATCCTTTTTTCTTGCTCTAACCAATGTCAGAAAAAGTTGTTAATTGTCTTGCCTGTGGAAAGCAAATACCTCAGATTTTCATTTTTACTGCGTCACTTGTTTAGGCCCAGACTACGACGTTCCTCGCTGCCGGTTTTGTGCCTTAACACCCGAACTATTCATTGGGCTATCTTTGTCGCTAAATTCTTCCGTGCTCGTTTTCCTTATTCCACAATGGCTTCGATAAGCCATCCGACTACCGATCTTCCGAAAAAACGTAAGGATAAAGACAGACCGCATAGGTCCAAAACTGCTGACGACGCTTCTGTTAAGCTAGTCGCCAGTCTGCCAGTACTCAGGGAGGCGCCTTCGCAGCCCCTTATACCCACTTCTGCAGATTTGCAGGCTTTTACTGAGACCCATTCGCTGTCCGGTATGCTGCGAGATGCTTCTTAGATTATGAAACCTGCAGAAGTCTCTACCTTGGATAGGTCCGGAGCCGTTGTGGAGGCACCGGCTTCTGAGGGTGTATTCAGACCTTCCAATGTTCGTATTAAACTGACTACTTTGTTTCTGACTAAAGTTTCTCAGGCCCAGAGTTCACACTACGCCTAGAAAACCGATGACCAAAGTGCATTCTCAAGCTCCCATGCCATGGAAACAAATGCTTAGAATGATCGAAGACTTTATTACTTTAATTAGGGGAAGCCAGCCTTCCCCCTCTAAAAGACAAAGAATTGATTTTCCTTCTGAGTCTGATGATTCTGATCCCTCTGTTTACCAGGACATGCCCTTATCTACCTATGAGGATTTAGATGCAGAGGATTCCATTCCCTCTGCCTCCCCTGCAGAGGACTTTTCTTTTGGTGAAACCATGCATACCTTAAAAGAGTATTTCTGCTGGGAATGCCAGGGCTACCCACAGTCCAAAAAGAGACTCAGAAAATTTGTAGACTTACCTCAACACAGGCCTCTAGCTATACCCCCTGTCCTGGATATTGTGGATGATGTCTTCATGGAATGCGGTCTTACCCCTGATACTTTACCCTCCAGCTCCTAGAAAGTCTGACTTGTACTGCAGAGTACCTGACTCTCATAAGTTTCTCTCTAGAAATCCCACTGCGGATCCAAAGACCATTTCCCAGAGACCTAAAGGTATTAAGGCTACTACAGCCAAAACCCTACCCCTTTGGACAGGGATTCCAGGGCTTTGGACAGATGGGGTAAGAAGGTATATACCTCTGCATCTCTTGCCATCAGGACTTTAAATTGCTAGTTTCACATGTTGAAGTGCCAGCAGCATATTATGAAACAAAATGTTTATTCCTGATTGTATAGAAAATATTTACAAGAGTTAATGCATTCTGCATACCAAGTTAGTAAACATACTTTTCAGTGTGTTTTTGATGCATTAGACACATCTTGCAGGGCTGCTGTCACTGGGTCTGTACTGAGAAGGCATGCTTGGCTGGAGGAACAAATCTTGCCAGACCATGTCAAAGCAAAATTACTAGATGCTCCTTTAAACCAAGAATGTCTGGTACAAAAGCAGAAGTTCTTAAAAAGATGAAGGTAAAAGCTAAATCTATGCAAACTGTTAAAGCTTCCTTACAAGTACAGCCACCTAGATTCAGTAGGCATTGGCCTTCTAAAAACTGGTCCTTTCCAGTCCTTCCCAGACCACCTCAGTCCAAACCCAGGGGCAACAGACCACAAAGACTAACAGTCTCAGGGTATGCACAGATCTAAACAATGGATTGCTCCCACCTCAAAAACAGGGACTGGTAAGCCACCCCCTTATGGAAAAAGTTCATAATGACTTGTTCTTGATCCTGCCCAGCCATGTCCAAGTACTTGCACCCCTATAAGGTAAACTCGCCCTGCATGCAAAAAACGAAGTACATTACTCCTGACCAGTGGGTCCTAAACATTTTATCCCAGGGATACAGATTCTACTTCCACTCATTGCCAACCCCAAGCAGGTTGCCAGACCTTCCTCCAAACCAGCGGGCAGGGGCTCAAAAGCAAGTACTTTCTCTTCTCAGTATCAGCGCTATTCAACCTGTTCCAATAGAACAAAGGAGACAGGGTTTCTACTCCAGACTGTTCCTGGTGCTCAGAAAAGAGAACTCTTTGCGCCCTATCCTGGATCTGTTCATTCTCAACAACTTCCTTGGTGGTACCATAATTCAAAATGCTTACACTCTAGCAGCTGCTGCCTATATGCTCCTAAGGACTCCTGGATGGTCACCCTAGACTTAAAAGAAGCTTATCTGCACATTCCCATAAGGAAATCTTGCAGGAAATATCTACGTTTCAGGGCAGGCTCTATGCACGGTCAGTTCTTTGCACTTCCCTTTGGCTTATCTACTGCCGCCAAGGTATTCATAAATTGCCAGGCTCCAGCCATTGCATACTGCAGACAGAGAAATATTCAAATTTACCCATACTTGGATGATTGACTGATTCAGGCAGACAGTCAGGAATTGCTACTTCAGCACCTGGCATTTGTAAAGAGACTCTTCTAACTTATCTGGGGTATACCATCAACGAAAAGAAATCATATCTGGTACTTAGCCAAAAGATTGCTTTTGTGTGAGCATGCTTGAACACAGCTTCCCAGGTGGCATTCCTCACTTCAGAAAAGTAGGTTTATTTGACAAATTACTTCAAACTACTGGCAACCAAAACCCAATTTTCTGCAAGAAACTGCAAGCCCTAGGGTTCATGGCCTCATGCATTCTACTAATTCCATATGCAAGACTGCATATGAGGAAACTTCAGTGGTACTTAGTCTGTGGTATCAACATTCTCAGGACCTGGAAACACTGATTCCCATCATTCCTTGTCTAAGGACAGAGTTCCTTTGGTTGGCAGTGGCTTGCAACCACAACAAGGGGCTCCATTTCACTCAACCCCTCGCCGCCCAAACCCTGACAACAGACGCATCAGACTATGCATGGTGTGCTCACACGGCAAGCAAGTGGAGCCCAGGACAAATTCATCTGCATATCAATCAAAAAGAAATGTTAGCTGTGCAGAATGCATTGACAGCCTTCAAATACCTTATCCTTCCAGGGCAACTCTTGATAGACAGAACACCACATTTATGTGGTACATAAACAGGCAGGGAGGAACTCCTTGCTACCCACTCTGCAGGCTAGCCATGGCCCTGTGGAACACAACCTTGAGCAGTCAAGTGCACCTGCAAGCTCAGTTCCTTCCAGGCAAGCAAAATTCACTGACAGACTACTTAAGCAGAAATCTAATGGACACAAACGAGTGAAAACTGGAACCCAACTCATTCAAACTTCTAATCCACAGGTGAGGGGCATCAGAGGTGGACCTTTTTGCTTCCCCCAAAAATCAATTGAGCAAATTTTGCACTAGAAAACCCCACATCCAAACATGGAAAGTGGATGCCCTATCCTTTATATGGGAAAACCTCTGTCTATGCCTTTATCCCACTGTCCCTCCTCTCTAAAGTACTACTAAAGATCAAACAGGACAGGCCAAGGACAATCCTTATTACACTAGACTGGCCACGCCAGCACTGGTACCCACTCCTACACAGTCTGACAGCAGTGCCACCCTGGCACTAACATCAGACCCCCTCTCTGCTTTCCCAGCGGGAGGGCCAGATTTTGCATCCTCAGCTGCAAACCCTGAACCTTACAGCCTGGCTTATTCCCTGAATACTCCCACCAGCAACCCTCAGCAAACAGGTGCTGGATGTCATCCTTGAGGCCAGGAGGCCTAGTACTAGGAAATCCTATTCAGAAAAGTGGAAAAGATAATGTTCTTGGAGCAAGTCTCAAGGAAAGGACACAGCCGTGCCCACCTTACCTCAAATCCCAGATTACCTGGCAGAGCTACTCCACAAAGGCCTATCCTTCTCATCAGTTAAGATTCATGCCTCTGCCATCTTAGCTCATTACAGTACTGAGCCACCCCTCTTCTCTCACCCTCTGATCAAATGGTTCCTGAGGGGAGCTAACAATTTAAGACCTCCGAGAAGAGCTCTCACTCCTGCCCGGGACCTTAATTTTGTACTAGAGAAGCTCATGCTTCCCCCTTTTGATTCTGCTGCTACAACAGAGTCGGAATTCCATTCTTGGAAAACAGCCTTACTTCTAGCCATCACTTCAGCAAGAAGAGTGTCTGAGTTACAGGCTCTTATGGCTGTAAAACCCTACATTAATTTCCTTGTGGACAGGGTTTCCCTCAGGACTTAACTATCATTTATGACCAAGGTGGTATCCAGTGTGGCTTTAAACCAATCCATCCATTTACCAACCTTTTTCCCTTATCTTCAGAATAAAGGGGAAAGGATCCTGCACTCCTTCGTGCACAGGCAGCTCTGGTTCTACCTTGACAGGACTAAGCCTTTCAGAAAAACTGACCAGCTGCTAGTCAGCTTTGCTACAGGGGCAGAGGGCATGGCCATTTCAAAGCAAACCATTTCCAAATGGATAGCACACTGCATCTATTTCTGCTTCAAACACCATGGAAAACCTATCCCACATGGGGATCAAAACTCATTCCACTAGGGCTACCTCAACCTTTACAGCATTTCTCAGGGGAGTCCCTACCAGGGACATCCTGGAAGCTGCAACCTGGAGTTCAGTACACACCTTCACCAAGCATTACCACTTACCTGTCTCTTCTAAATCCAGAGCTGGATTTGCCACAACAGTCTTACAAGGCCTGCTAGCCAGCCCTAATACTTAGAGTGCCTCCACCCTTCCTCAACTTTGGGAATCAACTCAAATGTGATGACTGCAACAGTGAAACATGAAGAACATAGTACAGTTGTGTACACTTATGTTCAAGTGTATTCACTGTTGCAGTCCTGGTTACCCTCCCTCCAGCCCCCTGACTTATCTATACTTTCTACCTATCCTCTTTTTTGGCCTTATGTTATGGCAGTGGTATTTACTTTTTTTACTGGAGGTGTTCCACACCATGTAATTGCTTCCTGTGTTGGGGGCTCCTGACATCTGGGGCAAGAAACTGATGTAATGGCATCAACTGCATGTTTTATACCCCTGGCGACCTGATGTCCTAAAAGAGACGACAGCATCCGATGCAGCAATCCCAAGACTCCGGTATTTGGGCCAACTGAGGGCTACCTGCGTTCAGATAACCCAAATGTAATGACTGCAGCAGTGAGTACACTCTTAACATCTACATTTATGGTAAGTGAACACAACTATACTTTGCGTACACTTACCATAAATGTAGATGTTCGTGTGTATTCACTGTTGCAGTCCTGGTTTCCCTCCCTCCATCCCCCTTGTATCCCCTTCCCCTAGGGGGACTTAAACTTCTTCCCACAGTGGCTTTTATTCACCAGGCCCACTTTACCCTATTTCCTTGTGCTTCTGACTGGTTAGGGCAAGACAAAGTGGTGTAATGACGTCGGCTGCCTTGCTTTATAGCACTAATGTCCTGACGTCCGACTACAGGTGACTGAAGCCAATGCAGAAGAACATTGACTCTGATATTCAGGCCGGCTGAGGGCTACCACATCAGGGATAACCCACAGGTGATGCCTGCAACAGTGAATATACTCTAACATCTACATTTATGGTAAGTGTACACGACTGTACTTTCTTGCTTCTCCTGGGTCTTATGGCAGCCACCATTCCCTTACTTCCCCTAGCCAAGATGCACATGAGGCAAATTCAGTTGTACTTAAAGAATGTATGGTCCCAGCACAGCCATCCTTTAGACTTCCAAATACCCTTCCTTCCTTCCTTGTCTACAGACACAACTAAGGTGGTGAATACAACACATTCCAAGGAATCCAGGCCCTCCTGTGCGCACATCCACACCAGCTCAACACATGCTAATAGATGCTTGAAGTCTTGGCTGGCGGGCTACTATGAAGAGATTCAAGGTACAAGCACCTTTGCAGACATCCCAACTAAAAAAGCACATCAATGTCAGGGAAATGACAGTGGTTCTGTTAGCCCTGATGGCCTTTCTCCCTATCCTTCAGCCAGGCTTGCTGCTAATCTTCACAGACAACACCACTCGTGGTACATCAACAAACGGGAGGGGGGGGGTTGGTGCGGCAGGTCCCACCTCCTGTTCAGGCTGGAAATGCAAATTTGGGAATTAGCCTCACAGAACAACGTATCCCTGCAGGCAGCATACATCCCTTCACAGGACAACCAGCAGGCAGATGTCCTAAGTAGGTAATTCTCCCTACATCACGAGTGGACGTTACACGGGGAAGTTTTCCTAGACATCGTCCACCGATGGGGTAACCCTCAAGTAGATCTGTTTGCCTACCCCCTGAACAGACAACTGACAGTTCTCCACTCTCCACTAGCTTGAGTGGATGCCTTCACCATTTCATGAAGGGGACTGTTTCTGTATGCCTTTCCACCCTTTCCCTCATTCAGAAAGTCCTCCTGAAGGTTGGGAGAGACATGCCAAAAATCTTGCTGGTGACTCCCTACTGGCCAAGGCAGCATTAGTTCCCCCTTCTACAGTCACATGCCAAGGGCAAGTCACCACATGGTGGACCTACTCACAGAACAGAGGGGAACTGTCATCCATCCACACCCTAGAGATGGTGAACTTGACTCTCTGGGTGATAAACTTCTAGTACCCTTCAGACGCAGTTACACACAGGACATGCTGTCTGTCCTGCTGGAGGCCAGGAAACCTAATACAAGGAGATCCTATATTTCTAAATGTCAGATATTCTCCATATGGTGTCTCCAAAGACATAAGGATTCCCTTCTTGTGGATGTCCCTTTAGTCTTGGCTTGTGTGTGAATTGATTAAAGCAGACCTTTCGTACTCTTCTGTGAAAGTCCACTTCTGCCTGCCTACCCCTAGAAACTCTTTAATTCTCTAGGTTGGTTGTAATATTGTTCTTAAAAGGGGTCTTACACTTAAGACCTCCCAGAAAGCGTACACTACTATGGGACTTGAACTATATCCTGGAAAAACTTAAACTGTCTCCATTCGAACCAGACACTTTGGCATCACTGCAGATGTGCACATGGAAAACAGTCTTGCTGGTAGCCCTCACTTCTGCAGGAAGGGTGTCAGAGCTTTAGGCACTCATGGCTTGCCCCCTTGCACTGTCTTCCATAAAGGCACGGTTATCCAGCGCACCAGTCCCTCCTTCATGCCCAAAGTGGTTGACGAACTTTCACTAAACCAATCCATTTACTAACCAACCTTTTTCTCCTCATCAGAATGGCAGTGAAAGAAAGCTACACTCTCTGGACGTTCACAGGCAATTGAGATTTTATCTGGACAAAACCAAGGCCATCCGAAATCAAACCAACTCAGTTTCCTTCCACCCCAGAACCCTGGGCAAGACCGTCTACAAACAGACCTTTTCCCTTTGGATCAGAAATCATTTCTTTCTGCTACTCATACCACGGAAAGGCCCTGAATCAGAGGATCAGGGCCCATTCCACTAGAGCAGTAGCTTCTTCCAACGCCTTCCTCAGGCTTGGACATGGCTACCATCCTTGAAGCAGCCACCTGGTGCACTGTGAATACTGTCACCAAACATTACAAATTGGACCACATCTCCAGAGCTAGAGCAGGTTTTGCTAGAGCAATCCTGCAAGGATTTCTGGAATCTACTACCTCTTCCTCCACCCTTTCTGAGCTGTGGTACTCTCCCACAGTATGAATACTGCAACATGAGAATGGAAGGGACATAGAATAGTTGTGTAAAATCTTACCATAACCATAGGTGTTCTTTTCCATGTTGCAGTATTCCTTCCCTCCCTCCTGACCCCCTTCTTAAATAATCGCAGGAGTAAGACTTCATTGAGCCTTTACCAGCACTAGGTCCATTCTCCATCCATCTGTGGCATTTCACCTATCTGAAAGACCTCTTTTGGCATTTCATAGGTTGTCCAAGGTGGAGAATCCCACATTATGAATACTACAACATGGAAGAGAAGGACATCTATGGATGTCTTTCTATTCCTATTTTGCAGTATTCATCCTGCTGGATTTCCAGCCCTCAGATCTGACGTCAGCTCCTATACAAAAGTTTTAGCCTGGCTGCTGTAGGTGCGTGAGACGTCACATGTAGGGCCATAAACCAGTGACTATAAATGTGACGTCTGCACGCACAGACCTCAGAACTTTTCAGCCGCAGATGACGTTCGCTTTGACCGTTCCACTTCTTAGTCCGAAGACTTCAAAAAAGATAAGTACCACGTTGGGGGTTTCATTTTTCTTACTACTTGAGCTTGGTTGCTGTAGGTTTTGTTTCAGCTATTTAGCAGATGTCTGAGGAAAAAGAGCAAATGTAATTGTGGGCATCATAACGCTTAAGGATTCACACGACAAGCGTGTGTTTTGCTTAGGTGAAAAGCACGACCTTAAGGCCTGCTCCATTTGTTAGTCTTTTGTACCAAAAACCCTTTGCAGCCGTCTGACAGCTTTAAATTTGTATCTTGAGAATCAGTGATTAAAACGCCTTGCTTGCATGATGGATCCTGAGTCTGCCGCCCAATCTGATCAACCGAGGAAGGCGGCCAAGGTTTCCAGGCCTACTCCCGTTGACTGTTTGCCATAGGATGTCCCGCTGACTATTGATTTAGGGGCCAAGGGACAGACTATTCTTTTGTCAGCTTCAGATCCCCTGGAAGAAGCCGATGTTCATGTTTCACTGTTGCAGTCATCACACTTGGGTTGTCTGCCTGCAGGTAGCCCTCAGTCGGCCCGAATACCAGAGACTTAGTATTTCTGCGTCGGATGCTGTCGCTTCAGGACTGACATCAGGTCGTCAGGGGTATAAAAAGCAGGCAGCCAACACCATTACATCAGTCTTTCTTGCCGAGGAGCCCGAAGCAGAAGCAGTTCGCAAGTGCCAGTCCGGCCGCTACCTGAGTTTTTGTTTATAAATTGAATAATCCTGAAGTCTTCTAAAGCTAAGTACCCCCGTTGGGGATCCTTTTTTCTTGCCCTAACCGATGTCCAAAAAAATTAACAATAGTCTTGCCTGTGGAAAGCAAATACTTCAGAGATTTTCATTCTTACTGCATCACCTGTTTAGGCCCAGACCATGATGTTCCTTGCTATCGGTTTTGTTTAATGCCCGAACCATTCATCATCTGGCCCACTTTCTCTGAATTCTGCTTTCAATCTCCATATTTTGAAAATGCTTCGGTAAGAAATCAGACTACAGATATTCCGAAAAAACGTAAGGATAAACACACAGACCGTATAGGTCCAAAGCTGCCGACGACACTTCCGTTAAGCTAGTCGCCAGTCCGCTGGTACTCAGTGAGGCGCTTTCGCAGCCCCTGATGCCCACTTCAGTGGATTTGCAGTCCTCTACAGAGACCCATTCTGAGTCCGGTATGCCGCGAGACTCTTCGACTATGGAACCTACAGATGTCTCTACCGGATGGGTACAGGCACAGACTTCTGAGACAGTTCTTCGCTCAACCGATGTTCGACTCACAGATGACTTTATCTAAGACTACCGAGTTTTTGTCCCAGAATACGCACTACGCCTAGAAAACAGACCAAAACGCATGCACCTGCTCCCATGCCACAAAGACAAATGCTTAGAATAGCAGACCTAATTATGCTGATTAGGGGAAGTCTGCCTTCCCCTCCTAAGAGAAAGAGACCAGTCCCCTACAGCTTCTGTAGACCAGGAGTCCGATGACTCAGAGGTTTCTAATTATGAAGACATGCCCTTATCTGCTTATGAGGATTCAGATGCAGAGGAATTAATTCCCTCTGCCTCTCCTCCAGAGGATTTTGCTTTTGGTGAAACCTTGCATACAATGAGAGCATTTCCACTGGGAATGCCAAGACTATCCTCCGTCTAAAAAGGGACTCGGAGAATTCCTAGAGTTGCCTTAGCACAGGCCTTTAGCAATACCCCCTGTCCTGGATGTTGTGGATGATTTTATGGAATCAAGTCTTGCCCCCGACACTACCTCCTTCCCATAGGAAACCTGAGTACCTGACCCTCCACCAATTTCTTTTCAAGGATCCTACTGCTGACCCAGAGATCATTTCCCAAGGGTCTAAAGTTATCAAGGCAACTACAGCCAAGAATCCCACCCATTCGGGCAGGGATTCCAGAGCTCTGGACAGATGGGGTAAGAAGGTGTATACCTCTACAACTCTGGCTATTAAGGCATTAAATTGTCAGTTTCACATGCTGAAGTACCCACAACAAGTTGTGGAACTTATTAAACAGAGTGGCAACCTTTACAGACTGTGCAGAAAGTAAAGAATTGCAGGAGATTATGCACTCTGCAAGCCAAGTCAGCAAACATGCTTTACATTGTGGCTTTGATGCCATAGAAGCATCTTGCCGTGAAGCAGTCACTGGTTCTGTACTGGGAAGACATACTTGGCTTAAGGAGCAGACCTTGTCAGACCATATCAAATCAAAGTTACTAGACGCTCCTTTGAACAAGGACAGTTTGCTTGGCACCAAAGCAGAAGAGGTTCTTTAAAAAAAAAAAAAAGGGGGGGGGGGCTAAGTCTATGCAGACTGTTAAAGAATTCATAAGTGCAACCCCCTAGATTCAGTAGGCATTGCCCTTCCAAACACTGGTCCTTTCCAGCCCCCTCCAGGCCTTCTCAAACCAGACCCAGGGGTAACAGACCACCCAGGCTACAGTCTCAGGGTATGCAGAGATCTAAGCAATGGAGTGCCCCCACCACTAAAGCAGGGAGTGGTAAGCCACCTTCTTATGGAAAAACCTCACGATGACTTCTTTACTTAACTCCCCAGCCCTGCCCAATTGCTTCTGCCCCTAGGAGAAAAACTTGCCCTTCATGCAAGAAATGGTCTGTCATACAGGTCCTCAACATTGTATCCCAGGGGTACAAATTTTATTTCCACACTCTGCCAACCCCAAGTGGTTTTCCAGACCTTCCTCCAAACCAGTGGGCAGAGGCTCAAAGCCAAGTACTTTCCCTGCTCAATATCAGAGCTATTCAGTTGGTTCCAGTAGAACAGAGGGGTCAAGGATTCTACTCTAGACTCTTCCTGGTAGCTAGGAAAGAGAGCTCTTGACACCCAATCCTGGATCTTTCAATTCTCAACACCTTTCTGGTGGTACCAAAATTCAAAATGCTTACCCTGCAACAGCTTCTTCCTATGCTAGTCAAGGGTGCCTGGTTAGTCACCCTAGACTTGAATGAAGCCTATCTGCACATCCCGATAGGGGAGTCATGCAAGAAGTATCTACGTTTCAGGGCAGGATCTATGCGTGATCAGTTCTCTGCACTTTCCTTTGACTTATCTACTGCGCCCAGAGTATTCACAGAATGCTTGGCTCCAGCCGTTACATACTGCAGGCAGAAAAATATCTAAATTTACCTGTACTTGGACTACTAATCCGCGGTGGTGGTGCTGTGGTAGCGTTGTCACCTCACAGTAAGAAGCTGACCGGTTTGACTCTCAGCTAGAGCGTCTTCTGCGTGGAGATGCGTGAATGGGTGTACCTTCGTTGAAGGTTGTCTGTCAGGGCTGGCAACTCTGCATGTAAAAATCAACTGCCAATCATTAGCAGACCAGAGTTCCGCTGTGGCGACCCCTAACAGGGAAAAGCGGAAAGACACAACAGCCTGTACTTGGACGACTGCCTGATTCAGGCAGACGGTCAGGAATTGCTGTTGCAGCACCTGACATTTGTGAAAAACCTTCTCACTCCCTTAGGGTACACAATCAATGAAAAGCAATCAAAATTGGTACGCAGTCAAAAGATTGTATTCCTGGGAGCAAGTTTGGACCCAACATCCCAGATGGCGTTCCTCACTTCAGAAAAACAAATATGACAGCCTACTTCAAACAAATGGCCACCAGAACCCAGCTATCCGCAAGAAAAATACTGCATGCCCTAAGGTTCATGGCCTCATGTATACTGCTAATTCCATATGCAAGACTGCGTATGAGGAAACTTCAGTGGTACTTGGTATGTTGTGCCAACATTCTTAGGACCTGGAAACAAGTCGTTCCTATCATATCATGTCTAAGGACAGAATTCCTTTGGTGGGCAGAAGCATGCAACCACAACAAGGGGCTGTCCTATATTCAACCTTACGCCACCCAGACCCTAACCAGAGACGCAGCAGACTATGCCTGGGGAGCACACATGGACGGCAGATGCATTCAGGGCCACTGGAGCCCAAGTCAGATTCATCTGCACTGCAAACAAAGAGATGCTAGCTGTGCAGAACGCCCTGACAGGTTTCAGATACCTACTCCTTCCAGGACAACTGCTAAGAAAAACAGAGCACCACAGTGGTACAACAAGCGGGGGGGGGGGCACTCTTGCAGACTCTTGCAGGTTAGCCATGGCCCTGTGGTACACTGCCTTGGACATGCAAGTCCATTTGGTAGCTCAGTTCCTGCCCGGGAAACAAAACATACTGGCATACGGCTTAATCAGAAATCTCCTAGACCCACACGAGTGGCAACTGGAGCCCAGCACCTTCAACCTTCTGATTCAGAAATAGGGAACCCCAGAGGTGGATCTCTTTGCCTCCCCTACAACCACCAGCTCAGTAAATTCTACACCAGGGATCCTCACAGCAGGGCCTGGAAAGTGGAGGATGCCTTCTCTTTTCTTTGGGTCAATCTATGCCTTCCCCATCTACCCCTTCTCTCAAGGGTATTACTCAGGATAAGACAGGACAGACCAAGGATAATTGTGATTGCCCTGGACTGGCCACGCCAGCACTGGTACCCACTCCTGTGCATCCTGTCACTGGTGCCACCCTGGCACCTACAGCAGAACCCAACCCTGCACTCTCAGCAGGAGGGACAGATTTTGCATCCGCAACTGCAAACCCTAAATCTTGCAGCCTGGCTTATTCCCTGAATTCTCCCCAGCAACCAGGTGCTGGAGGTCATTCTTGAAGCCAGAAGACCTAGTACAAGAAAATCCTATGTTGATAAGTGGAAAAGGTTCTGCTCCTGGATTCAGTCTAAAGGAGAGGACACAACTATGCCCTCCCTGCCTCTAATCCTTGACTACTTAGCAGATCTACTCCACAAAGGCCTGTCCTTTTCCTCCATTAAGAAACATGCCTGAGCCATTTTGGCTCATTACAGCACTGAGCCACCTCTCTTCTCGCACCCTCTTGCCAAACATTTTCTGAGAGGGGCAAACAACTTAAGGCCTCCAAGGAGAGCACCCACCCCTGCTTGGGACCTTAACTTTGTACTGGAAAAGCTCACGCCCCCCCCCCCCTTTGAACTTGCAGCGTCAGCAGAGTTAAAATTCCTCTTGGAAAACAACCCTGCTTCTGGCCATCACTTCAGCTAGAAGAGTGTCTGAGCTACAAGCACTTATGGCTGTGGAATACTTCATTATTTTCCATGCTGACAGGGTTTCCCTCAGGACTAACCCTTCCTTTATGCCTAAAGTGGCCAGTGTGGCTCTCAACCAATCCATCTATTTGCCAACTTTCTTCCCTAATCCTCAAAATCAAGGGAAAGGATCCTGCACTCACTTGACGTGCATAGACAGCTCAGATTCTACCTTGATAGGACTCTTAAGCCCTTCAGGAAATCTGACCAATTGCTAATCGTCTTTGCAACAGGGTCAGAGGGCAAGGCCATCTCAAAGCAATTTCCAAATGGATAGAACACTGCATCCATTTTTGCTACAAGCAACATGGGAAACCAACACCTAAGGGGGTGAGAATACATTCCACTAGGGCAACATCTACCTCTACAGCATTTCTCAGGGGAGTCCCTGCCAGGGACATTCTGGAAGCTGCTACCTGGAGTTCAGTACACACCTTCACCAAACATTACCAACTGCCTATCTTTTCCAAATCCAGTGCAGGTTTTGCAACAGCCGTACTGCAGGGCATACTAGCCTGCCCCAACTCTTCTTGACTGGCATCCACCCTTAAGTTTTGGGAATACACCCAAGTGCGATGACTGCAACAGTGAAACACGAAGAACATAGTACAGTTGTGGACACTTGCCATAAATGTAGATGTTAGAGTGTATTCACTGTTGCAGTTCTGGTTTCCCTCCCTTCAGCCCCGTTTTTTTCTCTCTCTCTCCTCTCTGTCTATTACTCCCCCCTTTCAGGGGAATTGGCATTGGTATTTACTTTTTACTGGTAGTCTTTTTCCCACCATAACTTGGCTCCCTATTTGGGGGGGGGGGGGGCTCCTGACATTTGGAGCAAGAAAAACTGATGTAATGGCATCGGCTGCCTGTTTTTATACCCCTGATGACCTGATGTCAGTCCTGGAGTGACAGCATCTGACGCAGAAATACTAAGTCTCTGGTATTCGGGCCGACTGAGGGCTACCTGCAGGCAGATAGCCCAAGTGTGATGACTGCAACAGTGAATACACTTTTAACATCTACATATATGGTAAGTGTATGCTACTGTACTGCAGCTGTGGAGAGCATGTCAGTGGAGCCGACCCAGACGCCGGCCTCAACCGACGTCGAGGAGGAACCAGTACTTAGTCGGCTGACCAAGACTCCTCCTGCTCCAGCCCAGGTCTCTGTTTCTAGGCCAACACCAGTTCTAAGAAAAACAGACAAACACTTTAGCCCTGTGCCTCAAGCTACTCCAGACTAGTAGACGTTCAATTCCTTGCTGCAGGCCTTTATGGCCCTTAGGCTTACAGGCTGTCCACCTGCAGACATTCCATTGCTGAGCCCTAGGCCAGCCTCTGCTTCTTCCCTCCCTTTAATCACTAGTCAGCAGGGAGAAGAACCTTAGCAATACGATTCCTCTTCTGAGGAGTCTGTTCCTCATGCGTCTCAGATTGCTTCTTCTGTGGACTATTACTCCCCAGACGAAGACTCAATTAGGTTCATAGGTTCATACTAGGCTATCTGCCCTGGGGCAATTATAAGCCTAGCCAGATTCTGTATGGCTTACGCCACCCCTTGATTTGAGTATACTGTGCCCTTTTTAAGGTTTAGTTTACTGTGCCTCTGTCTAATAGTGACACGGGAGTAATCCCTGGGACAAACCTACGATCCCCCATCCACTTATCGAGATTCTTCTTGAAGAGATTCAGTGAGGTGCTCTGCCTCACATGAACTGGAATTCTATTCCAGAGCGAAGGAAGCCTCTGGGTTATGAACCTGTCCCTCCAGCAAGTTCTATTTATTTCTTTGCTGAGGTTCAAGTCCCTCAAGCATGTGGCTCTAACGGATTTAGATTTACTGAGGTGGAGCATGCCCATTAATTCTGGATTCGACATAGCTTTGTATGTCAGGCATAGATCGCCTCGAAGTAGGCGGTATGCAACTGAGTAGAGCTGGAGTTTTTTTAACCGAGCAGCATATGGCATCTGTTTGAGACCCTTGATCCTCTTGGTGAGATACTTTTGGGGTCTTTCTAATTGCTGCAGGTGTGTCGGGTAAGGTACATCTTAAAAGGGGCATTGTATTCTATGATGGGCCTGATGAGGGATGAATAAAGGGGCACGATTACCTCTCTTGATCTAGATGTGAAACCCTTCGTGGTGAGGTGGGCTATGTAGAAGGTCTTTCTAACCACTTTGGCAATGTGGTTTTCAAAGGAGAGATTGCTATCAACTTGGGTCCCCAGGTCCCTAATAACTTTCTCTGTACTTAATGGGTTTCCGCCTATGTGGTAATTTGTGGGCACATTGTTTTTGCCAAAGGGTATGACTATACATTTTTTGGCATTTAGCTTTAAACCATGGCGCTAGTACCAGTTATCTGTCTCTGAGACCTTTTTGAAGGATGTTTGTGTCAGCTGGAGAGTTGATTATGGCGCCCAGTTTGCAGTAGTCTGCGAACTTGGTGAGCCATAGTCCTCCCACGTTTGCCTGTACCTCGGAAAAGTATATACCGAACAAGAGTGGTCCCAGGACAGAACCCTGTGGGACGTCACTTGTGACTGGTTTCGAGTCTGATATGGCTCCAGCAACTCTCACTCTGTGGGTTCTGTCTTTGAGCCAGTTTGCGACCCATCTTGTGACATAGGGGTTTATATTTAAGCTGGATAGCTTATCTATGATGCCCGAGTGGGGTATTGTGTCAAATGCCTTTGCAAGGTCCAGATAGGCTGTGTGGACTACCTTCCCTTCATCTATGGCTTTGGTGACTGTTTCAAAGAAGTCAACCAGGTTCAAAAGGCAGGATCTGCCCTTGACAAAGCCGAACTGGGTAGGATCTAGTGTCTGTAGGACCCCAATGTCTTTGTTTATGAGCTCCATGATGATCCTCTCCATAGCCTTGAAGACTAAGCTAGTCAGGCTTATGGGGCAATAGTTTCCAGGGTCCGTAGAGGCTCCACCTCTGTGGAGTGGGACCACTGTTACTGTACACCATTCTGTGGGCACATATCCTGTAGTGAGGCTGAGACTGTATAGCTGTTTTATTTGAGGGATTAGTTCCTCTTGTAGTTCACGTAGGACGCAACCTGGGATGCCATCTGGTCCCATGGAAGCAGTGTTTTTTGCTTTGGAAAGGGCAGCCTTCACCTGAGCATCTGAGATGTTTGGGAGGCAGCCCTCTGCCGGGATAGATACTTGCTCTTTTGGGGGGGGTGGGGGGGTGGAGAAGTTTGCACTGAACCTGTCTGCCAGGATATTGGCAATGTCTGTGGGATCAGTGTATTTTTTGTGGTTTAGAATCAACTCAGAACAAGTCTGGAGTTGCATCCCAGATTTCTAACACAACTGAAAAAAGCCTTATGATTGTCTTTGGTGTCCTGTGCAATTTTTCTCTCGAAGCTGGCCTTGGAGGATTTTGAGGGATCGTAATTTTTTGCTAGTACTGATCAGAGATGCCTTCCCTATTAGGGATTTTGCTCTAACATGTAGTATCTTCCTCCTTCTGTTGTACAGTTTATTTATGGCAGGGGTCCACCAGACTGGACGCCTGCCTTTGGATTATTGGGTCTTGGTTTTGTTTGGGATAGCATGATCCATGCATTTTTGGAGATGTCCGTAGAATGCATTTATATAGGATTCTGCAGTTTGGGCTGTAGTTTCCACTGGCCCTGGGGCCTTGAAGGATTCCACTTCGGTTTTGAGAAGTGAGAAGTTCTTCACTGTGGTTTTCTGGGCTGGGGGTGGGGTCGGGATGTGGACATCCAGTGAAATTAATTTATGGTCTGATCTTACCAATGAGGGATATACTTCTGGTGTGGAGCATAGAGTCCCCATGTTGGTAATGATCAGGTCTAGTATGTTGTCCCCTCTTGTGGGAGTGGTGACTAGTTGTTCCATAGCATTTGAGTTTATAATTTCCAGGAATCTTTGGGCTAAGGTGTTGGGGCTTGAGTAGTGCTCCCAGTCAATGTTTGGGTAGTTGAAGTCGCCCAATATAATGGAGTTCGGAGAGATCTTCATGTTCTCCAATGTTTTCAGGAAATTCGAATGGGATTCCTGACTTTGAGAGTGTGGTCTGTAGGATGCTATAAATTGAAAAGCAGTCTTGCCCACTGTTAGTTGCACATGGATGGTCTCCGATACTTCGTGCAATGCCACTAACCTGGAGGTGTGGATATCCTTGATAAATATGGAAACTCCCCCTCCTTTTGTGGTTCGGTCCGGGTTTTGGGGCCGAAAAGCATGATGCGAGGTATAGCCTGGTAGTGCTGGGGTGCTCTCTGGAGCCTTGAACCAGGTTTCTGTCACTACACAGATGTCTATGTTCTCCATACTGAGGAGAGCTTCGAGTGCGTGCTTCTTGAGGTTAAGACTTCTGGCGTTTAGCAGCATTACCCTTAGTTTCTTGTTCCTTGTGCTGTCTATGGGGGTGGGTTTGACTTTTGAGCCTTGCCTAAAAAAGGCACTATGGGGGTGGCAAGAGCCTTTGCCAATATCCGAAAGCCCAGTGGTGACAGGTGCAAGCCGTCCCTAGCGAAGCAACGTGGCTTGTCGAGCATGTCATCCCAAGCTGACAGACACTGGATCCCCTTTGAATGACACAAAAATTTTAGCCAATTGTTAAAATCAATCATTTTGTCTTTGTACTGTGGCATCATTCTAGGTGAGGGCAAGATGCTGCTCAAGGTCAGGGTCATACCAGCCTGGGCTACATGATCAAGAGAGCTCCTCTGTCTCTTTTCATGTAGTCCAGGGAGGTACATCTCCGGTCATTCACACCAGCATGTACAATGACTGAGTCATATTTGTATTTGCTTTGGAGTGACCTGAGTGCTTGCGTTGTCTGATCCTAGCACCCAACAGGCAGCTCACTGTGACCTTCTCTTTATTCAGCCTGGTGAGCGGGACGTTAGTGTGTCTGACAATAGAGTCACCTATAACAAGAGTATCAGGTGTGTTATTCAGCCTTAAGGGCTGTAGCTGCTTGGCACACTGACTTTGTGGGTTATGTGTTGTGTGTTTTGTTTTGAGGTAGCGTTTGCTTGGATGTCTGCTTTGGAGGTCTCTGTTGCTTAGGCAGATTTTTATTTAGAGCCTCCGAGTATGTTTTTGTGTATTTATGTGTTTGGTTCGCTGATGTGGTGGGACTATGTGATACTGGAATTGTGTTGTGTGAGGTTACCTTCTCCTCCTGACTGGTTACACCAGTTTTGAGATGAGAGCTCAGCCTCCAGTTTGGCTAAATAGTTGCATCTCTCTCATATATTTGAACCTGTTTGGAGGAGGAGAGGGTTGTCCGTGTACATGAGACGGTTGTAACATTGCCTCAAAATTCTCATTCACTAGCTGCACTGGAGAGGAAACCATTGACTGACCTTTGGACATGCTAGAGTAACAGGGAAACTGAATTTAAGACTGACCAATAGAGGACAGGGTAGTTGTAGAGAGTATAAGAGTAAGTAGTGCTTATGGTTTAATAGTGCTAACTTGTAGGATTACTTAATTGGACCAGTGAAGGGCCTTAGAATGAGAATATGGTGTTTAAATTGAGAGAGAACAGTTCTAAGGGAAAAAAAAGTGAAGAGCAGACTTTGTGGAGCCAGGAATAGTTTAAACCCAATTAGGCGGCGCTGCCCGTTGTTGCACTATGCTCAAAAACGCACAAAACCGCGCAAAAGAGGGTTTTTAGAGAGGAAGATGAAGGAGTTTTGGAATTGACCCAAAATGGCCAAGAAAACTACAGTTTCAAGTCAGTAACCACTCCCACAGGGGCAGGTGGGCTGCTCAATGTTTTTCACTGCCACTGATCAACAGAGAGACTTTCCTTTAGCCCAAGCAAAAAATGGCTTCACAGAAACTTGCAAACAGTTCAAGAACAGCAAGCCTGTAACTGAACTTTTTTAAATCTCAGAAAAGTGGGGAAAAAAGCAAGATTTTTTTGTTTTTTTGTTTTTTCAGAGATAGCAGAGGTTAACAAGTATCAACAAGTTATAACAGTGCAGTAAATGACCCCACACGAGTGCTAGGCCAAAGACAGATAAAATGCAAGTTTTGAGAAAAAAATGATTTTAAAAATAAGTGCAAACAGGAAATTCAGTAAACAGCCCTAGGTTGTGCTCTAAATACAGTTACTAATGCAGAAATCAAATTTAACAAGCCAGAAAATGCACAAAATAGGCGGCTATGCAGAAAAACTTGGCAAATAAACAGAGGAAAAATACTTAGTCTCAAAAGTGGCTCCTTTCTTCTCTCAGCATTTTCTCCTCTTGGTGGGTGCTTCAACAGCCAACAAGCCTCCAGAGGAGATTTCCTTTGGGGAAACTATCACAAAAATGGCATACTTCAAGTGGGATGCTACCTTGATAACAGATGCCCAGAACAGATATTTTGAGCTTCTTTAGTTAGAATCTCCCTCCCCTCAGCTATTCACCCAGTTCTGTCAGCCTTTCTGGATGCCTTTAATTCAGCATCCAAGAGTCCAGATTCTCAACCACCTGCCTCTAAAAGGCCGGATAGCTTTTATAACGGTCCAGATGTCTTTCTATTCTTATGTTGCAGTATTCTCGTTGTAGGATTTCCTGCCCTTAAGCGACTTGTACATCTGCTCCTATACAGAAGCTTCAGCTTGGCTGTTGCACTGTGCATGGGATATCACACGTAAGGCCATAAGCCAGGGGTCTTAAGTGTGACGTCTGCACGTACAATCCCCAGAACATTTCGGCCGCAGACTACCTTTGCATCGTACGATCGCTTCTTCACAGACGTTGCATCTTAAAGATAAGTAACCTGTTGGGTTTCTGTTTCTCTTATTTTGCCGATTATTATTGCTTAGGCTTGGTTGTTGTAGCCTTTAGCTGGTCAGGTAAAAAGGAAAATTGCCAATGTGGATGCCAGATACCCCATAAAGACGCCCATGATAGGTGTTTTTTTGCTTAGGCCGGGAACATGATCACGCCTCCTGCGCAATTTGTCAATCGTTTGAGTCGAAGACCCTTCGCAGCTGCCTGGCTGTGTTAAACCTCTACCTTGAAAACCAGCGCCTTAAGCGCTTAGCCCTTAGAATGGATCCTGCATTGGAGGCCGCACTTGCGCCTCCGCACAAGAAGGCTAAGATTCCCAGGCCTACCTCGCCTGCCGCTCTGCTTCCCGACACCCCGCAAACTGCTGATCTAGGAGTTGAGGTGCCCTCGGTTTATCTGTTGGCTACGACGACGTCCCTTGAAACCGTTGCACAGCCAATGACCTGCACGCCCTCTGAGCTTAACCAGACGACTACCATCTATGTCTAGGGGGGAACCAATTTCAGTGGTACTTCTGACCAGTATCCAGACTTCAGATGTGTTAATCTCAAAACCGAACGCCAGGCCGCACCCTACTTCTACCCTGGCCAAAAAGTAGAAAACTAAGCACACCTCCTTCTACAGAAGCCGTACAAGACTGGCAGGCCTTCACCTCCTCTCTCATGCATGCCTTTATGGCCCTCAGCCTCAGCCCCCACTACTGTCTCTGAGGCCTAGGCCTGCTTCGCCTCTTCCCTCCCACCCATGACCTCTCAAGTCAGGGAGGAAGAACATGGTTCTTCCTTTTCTTCCTCAGAGGATTCCATTTCATATAAATCCCAGATTGCTTCCCCCCAGGAATATTACTCTCCTAATGAGGAATCTGTGGAAGGGATTCTCCTCCTGAGGGAATTGCGTTTGAGACCATCACCAAGATGAAAGATTACTTTAAATGGGATATGTCCCAAATGACGGACGCCCAAAAGAGGTACTTTGAGCTTCTGCAAGTAGAATCGCCCTCCCCTTCGGCAGTTCCTCCGGTTCTACCTGCTTACTTGGATACTTTCAACTCAGTGTCTAAGGCCCCAGACTCGCACAGGAGGTGTCCGTGCTTCACTGGACATTCTTCACACTGTTTACAGCCTTGCCCTTTGGCTTGTCTACTGCTCCCAGAGTATTTACAAAGTGCTTGGCCCCAGCCATTGCCTATTGTAGAACCAAGGGACTCCAAATCTACCCTTACCTGGGCGACATTCTTCCGGCAGAATTAGAACCCACCCTGCAAAACCATCTCAAATTCACAATGACTGTCCTCCAGAACTTGGGCTTCACTGTCAACCTCCAGAAGTCCTCACTTCTTCCTCAGCAGGAAAAAGTTTTCCTAGGCGCAGGATACGAGCAGACTTGATGAGATCCTTTATCCCATTGGACATAGTGCACTCTCTCCAGCCATTTTCAAGGCCTGCTATCCCATCTCTCTGCAAGACAATTTCTACATGTCCTAGATCTTATGACAGCAATCGTTCCCATGCTCCCATTAGCTAGGATGCACATGAGAAAATTCCAATGGTATTTAAAAAAAAAAAAAAAAAGTATTGTCTCAAAGCCAGCATTCATTAGACAGACTTATTTCCCTTTGGCCCTGCCTAAAAACAGAACTAAAGTGGTGGATTCAGCAAGTTTCACAGAACCAGGGCATGCCACTCCAGCTACCCCCATCACTCAAACCATGCATACAGATGCATCAGATTTAGGGTGGGGAACAGAGTTCATGGGCTTCAGGGCACAACAGCGTTGGAACCCTGCACTAAGCAACATATCAGTGTCAGGGGAATGACAGCCGTATTATGGTTCTCAAAGCTTTCCTTCCAGTCTTGCAATCAGGCCTGCTACACATTGTGACAGCACAACTGCCATGTGGTACTTCAACAAGCAAGCAGGGACAAAGGCGTACCAGTTATGCCAGATAACTCTACAAATCTGGAAATAGCAACCAAATGCAACCTCTTTCTGCAATCCTCTTACATCCCCTGTCAGGAAAACAAACAAGCAGATTTGCTCAGCAGAACATCCTCCCCGTCAGCACAAATGGATGTTGTACAGGGAAACCTTTAGACATTGTCCACCAGTGGGGCACACCTCAAGTGGATCTGTTTGCTTCCCTCTAGACAGACAGTTAAACAGATTTTGCTCCAGGGATCACACTCCGCTAGCATGGAGTGAATGCCCTCAGCTTTCCATGGAAGGGAATGTTCCTGTACGCTTCCCCCTTCTGTCTAATGCACCAGGTTCTACTGAAGATGAACAAGGACCAACTAAAAATCTTGCTGGTGACTCCCTATTGGCCAAGGCAACATTGGTTCCTCTTTCACTCGCAAGCCTAGGGCAATTACCACAAGTTACCCTACAAGGTGGACCTACTCACCCAACAATAGGGATCTCTGTCGCCCTGGCTGCCTTTACTGCAACTGACCCTTTAGGTGATCAGCTTCTGAGCCCTTTCAGACAACTGTACTCAGAAGACGGGCTTTCAGTCCTGAGGGAGGCCAGGAAGTAATCTACCAGAAAAAAAATATTTGTCCAAATGGCATATAGTCACAAATTGGTGTGCACTTAAGGACAGGTACCCTATTCAAACAGATCCCTCTTTGGTCCTTAGTTTTGTCAGCTTATTAAGGAAAGACTAGCATATTCATCTCAAAGTCCACCTTTCTGCCATTTCAGTCTGCTTGCCTTTACAGCCACCTCTGCTCTCCAGACTGGAAGTTAAACTTTTCCTGAGAGGTGTCTTGCATATCAGTCAAAAAAAGCAAGAGCCAGCAAAATAGTGACAATAAGATTTATTGTAGTAACATAAGGAGAACAAACAGACCGATTTTGGCTGAAAAATTACCAAGCCTTCGTCAGTGTATCAAATCCTTGTAAAAAACAATCTCCTTAAATAGTGGCTGGTCCACCTGGAGGTTTTATAAGACATTACACTTTTATAAAAATATTAAAAATATTCCTTTAATCCTGGGGGAATTGCAGCCACCTCTGCTCTCCAGACTGGACGTTAAACTTCCATGTTGCAGTATTCCTTCCCTCCCTCCATTTACCCCTTTCTCCTTTTTATGGATGCTTGGTCTACACCTATGTATTCTCTCCTGCAGGCTATTCTGTTCAGCTCTGCAGGGACATTTGCTCTTCAGCTTCTCCTTGTGCTTATACACACTTACCTGGGCTTCAAGCTCAGAGGTCTGTGCATGCAGATGTCACATTTATAGTCCCTGGTTTATGGCCCTGTGTGTGACGTCCCACGCACCTACAGCAGTCAGACTTAAGCTTTTGTATAGGAGCCAACTTCAGACCACCTGAGGGCTGGAAATCCCACAGTATGAATACTGCAACATGGAGGATGACATCTATGGTTATGGTAAGACTTTACACTATTCTCTATGGTAAGATTTTACACAACTATTCTGTACTTGGCTAACAACCACTGGAGCTTTTATAAGCCTAGCAAGGTTTCCCAAATGTATCCTGGAAGTTTGTGCCTTAAGGAGTATATGTAAGCTAGGGCAAATTTACAGGCTGGCTATGTCCATTAGAGAGACAAATACTAGACCCAGGGTACATTTCCAGTTTCACATCCACTGGTCCAAATTTCTGTCTAATAGGGTTGATGAAGTTCTGCTTTACGTGCATGGGATGCCTGTTCCAGAGAAGGGGAATTGTAAGTCTCATATCTGTCCCTCCAACATGTCCTGTTTAAGTTATAACAAAATGTTGACGTCCCTAGATTGAGTAATTGTAATTTTTATGTTGCTGACTGTTAAAAGGTCAATCGGAATTGGACGCAAGGATGCCTTGTATGGCAGCCATAAATCACCTCTCAACAATATGTATAAAAAAGTGAGCTTTGAGGCAGTCTGCATAGGACATGCTGTTTATGCCCTGAATTCTTTTTGCCAGGAACCTCTGTGGACATTAGATTTTGCATTTGCTTGGTTGGTATACTGAAAGGGGCATTTGTACTCTGTGATGGTTCTGATGAGGGTAGAATACTTTGGAATGATTTCTTGGATCTAGATGCTTATAAGTCGAGCAAAATAGAATGATTTCCTTACTACTTTAGACACGTGGTTGAAAGCAAGGTTACTGTCTGCATAGCACCCAAATCCAATACTACTGGTTTGGCTCTTGGGTGTATTATTAGTGAGGTAATTTCCTAGGGTGGCTGGCTTTCCAAAGGGGTACTATTATGCATTTCTTGGTACTAAGTTTTAAGTTGTGGCTTTGGTACCAGTTATATTTGTCTTTTAGTCCTTCCTACAGGATGTTAGTCTTGTGAGGAATTCTGTGACTGCCCCTAGTTTGCAATCCTCTGCGGACTGATCAGCCAGAGGCCCTTGACATTGACCTTGACTGTGAGAAGTAGATGCAAAAAAGGAGCGGACCCAGCACAGAGCCCTGAGGAACTCCTCTAGTGACCAGCCTCTCTGTGGAGGTGGTCATCCCTATCCTAACTTCCTGGGTCCTATCGGTGAGCCTGTGTGTCCAGTGCGTATGATGGGGATGTATGCCTTGTTTGGGAGATCTGATCATTTTCATTCTGTCCTCTATTTTCATCCGAATTCATAAGTTGAGGAAGAATGAAAATGGACAACACAGATGGAATGTTATGGTGAGTATGTAATTTCCTTTTTCTTTGCAATGCCCGAGTTGAGTATAGTATTGTATCAAATGCCTTGGCCAGGTCAAGGTAGGCAGTATGCACCCTTTTGCCCTAATCCACTGTCTTGGTGACCTCTAAAGAAGTCCACCAGGTAGAATAGGCATGATTTGCCCTTGATGAAACCAAACTGGGTTGGATCCAGTGTTGGAAGGTTTTCTGTGTCCGTAATCATGTCCATAATTCTTTCCATGGCCTTGCACGTCAGACTAGTCACATGTATGGGTGTGTAATTCCCAGTGGCTGTTGATGGTCCACCCTCAGATGACTGAAGTTCTCCCTTTGCATGTTTGTCATTTACAGCTGCTATTTTTCCCACCCATGGGGCCATAAATCTGCTGAGCCTTTAGGAGTGAGGAAACGCCATACCAGTGACAGACTGACCTGATGTTGCGTAATCTTGTCTTTTTATTTCAAGTTAGACATAGCACTGTTTAATGCAGTGTGTTTAATGCTGGAAACAGTCCAAATTGTCCCTTAAGGACGATTTTAGGCCACGTGCAGAGATTCTCAGAATATGCAATAATTCATAGTGTTAGCTTTCTAAGTAAATGCAAAGCAGGTTCTGAGTAGGAGAGGAGGACATGATGGTAGTTTCTTTGGTGGACTCAGTGCATTATGGGAGGGGCAAAAACCAAACTGAAAACCAAAAATTACATCACTATGTCCCCATCTCCTCATAAAGGCATTTTGAGTAATAGAGTAATTTACTAATGTATCTGTAGAAATAATTTGGTATAGAGCATCAGAACAACGCTGTCTAAGGTTTGAGTGTAGTGGTCCCGTACCCACTGTATGTTCTAGATAGCATTGCTGTATACTTGGGGGGGGGTACAGGTATTACATGCAAAATGATAATTGATGTAAGTGTGCGGCAATTAAGGGAATGTTCATTTGCACTGCTCTAAGTCGTCTAATGCTGTTTTGGTGAGTATCTCGCACAAGTTTCCTTTCTCTTGGTGATTTGTTTTACAAGTAAATGAAAATTTGTTGTAGTTTTCTCTTCCAGCCAGTCTGACTTGGGTTTCCAGGAGCAGTGTTTCTGCAGGTTTAGTTTATTGAGGAGATTAAATGGGATGTATAGAGATGTTCTGTTAGCTAAGTAGCAGTAGCTTTCTTTGAACTGAGCCTTTTTAATATGTAGAGCAGATTTATATGGGGTCTCATTTGTTGGTAGTAAATCATATGGTAAACTGACTATACAAATTTAATAGTAATATCAGTTGTCTTGCCTTAAGTTGACTGCATGAAGTCTGTTCATGGTGTGTGGATGCTAAAGGTGAGTTATTTGTGTATTTTACATCGTTTTGTTTTCAGATTTGTCTTGAACTTTGCTGCAAGCTGTGTCCTGAAAATCTGTTCAACAAAACGGACTAAAAGAATTTAATACATTTTGTTTGTTTTTTTACTTTGGGGGTTCCTAAGTACTCTCATATGTGGGTTTTTTCTCCTATAGTAAGCAGAAAGTCTGGTCTTAGAGATGCGAGTCTTGTGTTCCTGAAGAAAAGGAGCTCTGGTGTAAGTGGACATAAGGCCTTTTTTTTGTTATGTTCTAAAGTGTGTTCCTGCCAAAAGAATGTTGCCACCCTTTTTATGTATAAAAGTGTTCCTTTTAGTAGAAAGGTATTAAGTGATTACTGTCAGGCTTTAACTGTTAACCCCCTAAGCCCATGCAGCCTTTGTTGTAATAGCACTGGAATACTGGGGAAGACCTTGGACATTCCAAGCTGTGGTATGGATTACCAATTTATAGTCCATTATTTAAGCTTTGAAGAAATACCACTAAAGGTGCCTAACACAACAGAGAAAATTATGAAATGGTCAGAGTAACATAAAACTGTCTTAGTGTTGTGAGGAAAATTGTACTTTGTATAATGCCCACAAAATTAACTTATCTACTTCCTGGTGCCAAACTCAAGTATTCACCACTGTATTGTCTGAAACGGGTAGTATGCTTTATTGCTGGAGGCCTTGATGTCCAGTTGTGCATGTATTCTATACTCGTGTTTGCTTTTACAGAATTTGCATTTTAGTTAAGTGACTTCCTTTTGGTATTCACTTGTCAAATGTTCGTGTTACACTGCTGCAATCATCACACTTGGGTTATCTGCCGTCAGGTCGCAGTCGGCCCGAGTTCCAAAGTCTTGGTCCGGCATCGGTTGCTGTCGCTTCTTCCCTGATGTCAGTGTGACAGGGGTATAAAAGAGGCAGCCGATGTCATTTTCTTCAGTCTTTCTTGCTGCGCGGTGCCCGAAGCAGAAGCAGTTCGCAAGTGCCGGTCGGCCGACTCCTGAGATTTTCAAATCTAATTTCAGACCAAAGTCAAAACTAGTGCCTTCACAAGACATAATATTCCTGGGTGCCTGCTTAAATACAACGGCCCAGATGGCTTATCTCACGCGAGACAAGCAAGGACAACTGGCTCAATACTTCAAAATGATGGCAACAAAGACCCAACTCCCTGCAAGAAAAATTCTGCAGGCCTTGGTATTCATGGCATCTTGCATACTACTAATACCATATGCCAAACTGCATATGAGGAAGTTACAATGGTACCTGAAAAGCGTATGGACTCAGCACAGCCACAGCTTGGAAACAATAATACCTCTAATTCCCTGCCTTCAACAGGAGTTTCTGTGGTGGGCTCAGGCATGTCACCTCAACAAGGGTCAGCCTTTCACCTTGCCCACAGCCAGGCAAACAGTGACAACAGATGCATTGGATTACGCCTGGGGAGCACACATGGCAGGACAGTGTATTCAGGACAAATGGTCTGCAGATGAAATGCATCTCCACATCAATCAAAAAAAGATGCTAGCTGTACAAAATGCCCTAACAGCTTTCAAGGACCTCCTACATCCAGGACAACTTCTAATAAAGACGGACAACACCACAGTGATGTGGTACATAAACAAACAAGGGGGCACACATTCCTACCCCCTATGCAGGCAAGCAATGATCTTGTGGAACACAGCACTGACCTACCAAGTTCAACTACAAGCACAATTTCTGCCAGGAAAGAAAAATACATTGGCAGACAAACTAAGCAGAAATATCATGGATCCTCACGAGTGGAAACTAGACCCACAAGTATTCACAATGATAACTCAAAAATGGGGGAGCCCAGACATAGATCTGTTTGCCTCCCCCCAAAACTACCAACTGCGAAAGTTTTGCACAAGGACATACCACACTCTAGCTTGGAAAGTGGACGCCCTCTCATTCAGTTGGAAAACACTAACAGTGAATGACTTTCCTCCACTGCCTCTTCTGGCAAAGGTGCTGCTAAAAGCCAGATTAGAGAGGCCACAAATGATACTCATTGCCCAGACTGGCCACGCCAACACTGGTATCCAATATTAAGAAACATGGCTCAAGGCCCACCATGGATTTTACCTCAAATTCCTCGCCTGCTGACTCAGCAAAACAATCAGATTCTACACAGCCAGCTCAAGACTTTAAATCTGGCTGCATGGCAGATTATCTAAACAACCAGTCAACCCTTCTCTCTACAGCTGTTATGGATGTCATTCTGGAGGCCAGGAGACCCAGCACCAGGAAAACCTACTCAGACAAATGGAAAAGATTCTGCGCCTGGAACCAGGCTAAAGGCCAAAATCCTCTTGTCCCAAATATTCCTCACATTCTGCAATATTTAACTGAGATGTTGCACAAAGGCCTTTCCTTTTCATCTATAAAGATCCACACTTCAGCTATTTCAGCTCATTACAACACGGATCCTTCTATTTTTCCACATCCATTATTAAGACAGTACCTCAGAGGGGCTAAGAACATAAGACCGCCCCGAAGAGCACCAACACCAGCTTGGGACCTCAGTTTTGTTTTGGAAAAACTTATACTACCGCCCTTCGAGACAGCTTTTTCAGCTGATTTACAATTTTTATCATGGAAAACTGCCCTGCTGCTAGCAATTAACTTCAGCGCGAAGAGTCTGAGCTACAGGCCCTAATGGCAGTGGAGCCTTTCATCATTTTTCATCAAGACAGAGTCTGTTCACGAACTAACCCTTCCTTTATGCCAAAGTTAGTATCTAGTGTGGCTCTAAACCAAACCATTCATTTACCCACCTTTTATGCAAACCCCCAGAATAAAGGGGAAAGGCTCCTACACTCTTTGGACATTCACAGGCAATTACGTTTCTACTTGGATAAAACAAAAGTTTTCGGAAAATCTGATCAGCTCTTTGTATCCTATGCTGCGGGATCTCAAGGAAAGCCTATATCAAAACAGACCATTTCAAAATGGATAGGACATTGTATCCGTTTCTGCTACACACACCATGGGAAACCTGTACCTGGTAACATTAGGCCTCATTCCACCAGGGCTACAGCAACATCAGCAGCCTTCCTCAGAGGGGTACCAACCAAGGATATTTTGGAAGCTGCAACTTGGAGTTCAGTGCACACCTTCACCAAGCACTACCACTTACCTCTATACTCAAAAACCAGAGCTGGCTTTGCCACTGCAGTTTTGCAGGGCTGACTAGCTTCTCCAAACCCTGTTTAGTACCAACCGCCCAGCCTTAGCTTTGGGATTCAACCCAAGTGTGATGACTGCAGCAGTGTAACACGATGAATATAGTACAGTTTTGTACCTACCATAAATGTAGATGTTAGAGTGTTCACACTGCTGCAGTCCGGGTTACCCTCCCACCTTCCCCTCTTTTTACCTGGGTTTTATCTATACCTCCCGATTTATACAATCTCTAAGATGCATTTGCTTATAGCTGTAGCTATTGTTTTCTACTTATGTAATTTACTTAGGATTATGTATTGCCTTCCTATTTGGGGGCACCTGACATCTGGCGCAAGAAAAACTGAAGAAAATGGCATCGGCTGCCTCTTTTATACCCCTGTCGCACTGACGTCAGGGAGGAAGCGACAGCAACCGACGCCGGACCAAGACTTTGGAACTCGGGCCGACTGCGGGACCGCCTGACTGCAGATAACCCAAGTGTGATGACTGCAGCAGTGTGAACACTCTTAACATCTACATTTATGGTAGGTACAAAACTGTACTTTTTTTAATACACATTTTTTGTATCAAAAAACTGTACTAATGTTGGTCCTGTCCGATGTGAACATGTTTGTGTGTTGGGTTGCTCACCTTGATAAACCAGAAATGTTCCTTAGATCACTGTTTTACTTGCATATGGAACTTTATTGCTAGGTGTCTGATGCATTTCTTTGGCACATTGTGGTCCCTTAGGTATAAAGGGGGGGCATATAGCAGTGCTATATGCAGAACTTTCTTGATGCAGTACTTGTATGCAGACTTCTCATTGGCCAGGGTCATGTAGATGTTCTTCGTGTTTCACTGTTGCAGTCATCACATTTGGGTTATCCTCCCAGGGGGTAGCAGTCAGTCGGCCAGGATATCAGCGGCTTAGGATTTCTGCGTCGGTTGCTGTCGCTCCAGGACTTGACATCAGGTTGTCTGTGGTATGAAAATAGGCAGCCGATGCCATTACATCATTCTTTCTTGCCGAGGAGCCCGAAGCAGAAGCAGTTCGCATGAGTGCCCGTCGGCCGCTACCTGAGGTTTCGTTTCCAAATTGAAGTTGAAATCTTCTAAAGCTAAGTACCCCATTGGGGATCCCTTTTTCTTGCTGTAACTGATGTCAGAAAAAGTTAACAGTTTTCTTGCCTGTGGAAAGCCAATACCACTCTGAGACTTCCATTCTTACTGCGTCACCTGTTTAGGTCCAGACCACGTCACCCCTTGCTGTCGCTTTTGTGCTTTGTTCAGTGCCAGAACTATACGTCGTCGGGACCTTATTGGAGCTAGATCATTTGCACACATTCCTCGAATTCCGATATGGCTTCAGTAAGCCATCCGACTACCGATCTTCTGAAATAAAGTAAGGATAAAGACAGAGACTGCACAAGTCCAAAACTGCCGACAACTTAGCCGGCAGTTCTCCGGTCCTCATTGAGGTGCTTTTGCAGCCCCTGATGCCCGCTTCTATGGATTTGCAGGCCTCTACCAAGACCCTTTCGGAGTCCGGTATGCCATGAGATTCTTCGACTAAGGATCCTGCGGATGTCTCTAACTTGGATGGGTCTGGAGTCTCTGAATAGGCACGGGCTTCCAAGGAAGTACTTTGCACAACAGATTCTCGACACAGACAGACTACTTTCGCATATTCAGTTCTTTCAAAAATAGCAGAGTTTCTAAGGCCCATGGTACCAACCATACCCAAAAAAAGATGACCAAAGCTCAGGCACCTACTTCCTTGCCTCAGTCTCAAGTGCTTAAAATGGCAGAAGACCTTATAATGCTTATTAGGGGAAGCCAAGGTACCCCTTCCAAGAGAGAGACTTGTCCCCAGTAGTTTTATCCGAATAGGAGTCCAGTGACTCTGATGTATCTGAATATGAAGATATGCAACCCCTCTCTGCCTATGAGGATTCTGTTGCAGAGGAATCCATCCCTTCAGCCTCTCCACCCGAGGACTTTCTTTTTGGGGAAACCCTGCATACTTTAAGCATTTCCAGTGGGAATGTCAGGACTGTCAGTTTAGAGAGACTCTGGATATTCTTAGATCTACCACAGCACAGACCTCTGGCCATCCCTCCTGTCCTGGATGTTGTGGTTGATGATTTTATGGAGTCCATTCCGACTCCTGACACCCTCCCTTCTGCTCCCAGGAAACCTAACCGGTGTAGAATCTCTGACTCAAATTTCTTTTCAAAAATCCTACTGCTGACCCCTAGGTCATCTCTCAAGGACCTAACGGAATCAAAGCAACCTCAGCTAAGGATCCCCACCCCCTCAGGGATCCCCGAGCATTAGCCAGATGGGGGTAAAAAAAAAAAAGTGTACAGCTTTGCTACTCTTGCTATTAGAGCATTATATTATCAGTTCCATGAAATATGTGACATACCATGGAACTCCTCAAACAAAAAATCTCTTCCTGCTTGTGCAGAAAATAGTTACAAGAGTTAATGCATTTTGCAAGTCAAGTAACTATAAGCACACCTTACAATATGGTTTTGATGCCCTAGAAGCATCTTGCAGGGCACCAGTCACCAGTTCTGTTATTAGAAGACATGCTTGGCTTAAGCAACAGACCTTGCCAGAGCATGTCAAATCCAAATTATTGGATGCACCCTTGAACAAAGACAATTTGGCACCAAAGCAGAAGATGTTTTAAAAAAGATGGAAGAAAAAGCTAAATCTATGCAGACAGACTTCTTACACGTCCAGCCACCAAGGTTCAGTAGGCATTGCCCCTCCAAGCACTGGTCTTTTCCTGCTCCCTCTAGGCCAGCTCAGCCCAGACCCAGGGGGGAAGCAGACCCCCCAGACAACAGCCCCAGGGAATGCAGAGATCTAAGCACTGGAGTTCCTTCTCTTCAAAAACTGAGTACAAAGCCACCCCCTTATGGTAAAAACTCACAATGACTTTACACTTCTACCCCATCCCTCTGCCCACCTGCTTGTGCCCCTAGAAGGAGCTCTCTCCTTCCATGCAGGCAACTGGGCCACCATTACCAACAACTGCTGGGTCCTCAACAGTGTCCCAGGGATACAAATTTTATTTCCACACACTGCCAACCCCAAAAGGGTACCCAGATCTTCCTCCAAACCAGTGGGCAGAGGCCAAAAAGCAAATCCTTTCCCTGTTCTCCATGAGGGCCATACAGCAAGTTCCTGCAGAACAGATAGGCCAAGGTTTCTACTCAAGACTTTTCCTGGTACCCAGAAGAGGGCACATGGTGCCCTATCCTCGATCTATCCATTCTAAACACCTTTCTGGTGATACCAGAATTCAAAATGCTCACTCTCCAGCAGCTTCTACGTATGCTTTTCAAGGATGCTTGGTTAGCCACCCTAGACGTAAGAGGCTTACCTACACATCCCATTCAGGAAATACCTATGTTTCAGGGCAGGATCTATGCACTTTCAGTTATCTGCTCTTCCTTTTAGGTTCATAGCTAGGTACTAGGCTATCAGCCCAAGGGCCTACGTAAGCCTAGCCAGCAAGGTTCCATAGCTTATGCCACCCAAGAAAGTTATTTTCCTGTGCCACTGTCCAGCAGAGACAGAAGTGATCCACAGGGTGCATTTCCTATTTCCCATCCACTCAAGATTTTTCTTGGAGTGCTAATTGAACTTTGCTTGACATAGATGGGTAGCTTGTTCCAGAGTATAGGAAGTCTCTGGGACAGGAATCTATCCTTCCAGCATGTCCTGTTTATTGTGGTGACAATGTTTAGGTCCCTAGAGCATATAGCTCGGAGGGATTCTGATTTCTTTAGGTGTAGCTTGTCCAACAGCTCTGAGTTTGACACAGCTTTATATGTTAGGCAGAGATCACCTCAGAGTAGGCGATAAGCTACTGAGTAAAGCTAGAGTTTTTTGAGACGGTCAGTGTAGGGCATTTGTTTGAGGCCAGTAATCCTCTGTGCGGTATTTTTGTGAGTTATCTACTGCTCCCAGAGTTTTCACAAAATGTCTGGCTCCCGCCATGTCTTTGTGCAGACAAAGAAAAATTCAAATTTACCCGTACTTAGCCAACTACCTGATTCAGGCAAACAGTCGGGAAAAGCTGCTTTAGCACCTGACCTTTGTAAAAGACTTACTGACCTCCCTGGCGTATACTGTCAACAAAAAGAAATCAAAACTAGTCCCCACACAAAAAAATTGTATTCCTGGGAGCAAGCCTGGACACAGCATCCCAGACGGCTATCCTTACTCCAGAAAAAAAAAGCCTACTTGACAGGCTTCTCTCAACTAGCCACCAGAACGGCTTTCCTTACTCCAGAAAAACAAGCCTACTTGACAGGCTACTTCTCTCAACTAGCCACCAGAACCCAGTTATCCGCAAGGAAAATCCTGCAAGCTCTAGGGTTCATGGCCTCTTGCATTCTCATTCCATATACCAGACTGCGTATGTGGAAACTACAATGCTAACTAAAAAGCCTCGTCTAAGGAAAGATTTTCTTTGGTGGGCAGCAGCATGCAACCACAACAAAGGACTTTCTTCTCACAACCCCATGCCGCCCATACCCTCCCCACAGATGCATCAGACTACGTCTAGGGTACTCACCTGGACGACAGATGGAGCCAATGGAGCCCAAATCAAATGCATATGCACATCAACCTAAAAAGATTGAGAGAACTGTTCAGCATGCACAACTTTCAGACCCCTTCTCTCCCCGGTGCCTCTACTGATCAAAACAGACAACACCACAGTGATGTGGTATATCAACAAGCTGGGAGGGACCCACTCTTATTCTCTCTGCAGGCTCACCATGACCCTTTGGCACACTGCTTCAGCCATGCAACTACACCTGTTAACACTATTCCTGACAGGCTCTCTAAGCTCACTGGCAGACAACTTGAGCAGAAACCTGCTAGACCCGCATGAGTGGCAGCTAGACCTCAGAACTTTCACCCTTGTAACCCAGAAATGGGGCACCCCGAAAGTAGGCCTTTCCCTCCCACTCCAATCACCAGCTCAGCAAGTTCTGCACCAGGGAACCTCACAGCAAGGCCTGGAAAGTGGATGCTTTCTCTTTCCAGTGGGAAAACCTCTCGGTCTGTGCATTTCCCCCTCTACCACTCATTTCAAGGCTACTGCTCAAAATAAGGGAGGAAAAACCGAGGGCAGTCCTGATTGCCCCAGACTGGCCACACCAGCATTGGTACCCACTGCTGCACCGCCTGTCACTCCTGCCACCATGGCACCTACCTCAGATCCCAACATTCCTTACCCAGAGGAATGGAGAATTCATGCATCCCCAATTGCCGACCCTCAACCTGGCAGCCTGGCTTATTCCCTGACCATTCCTCAAGCTGCCAGCCTAAGCAAACAGGTTCTAGGTGTTACATGTGAGGCCAGATGCCCCAGCACTAGAAAGTCCTATGCTGACAAGTGGAAAAGGTTTTGCACCTGGATCCAGGCTAAGGGAGCTGGAATGGCACAGCCCTCCCTACCTCTTATCCTGGATTTACCTGGCAGACGCTACTACACAGGGTCTATCCTTCTCTTCTATTAAAATTCATGTCTCCGCCATCTCTGCTCATTTTAGCACAGAGCCACCGCTATTCTCACACCCTCTCATCAAACAGTTCCTAAGAGGGGGCTAACAACTTAAGGCCACCCAGAAGAGCTCTTACCCCAGCATGGGACCTTAACTTTGTGTTGGAAAAGCTCACCCCCCCCCCCTTGAACTTGCAGCTTCAGCAGAGTTAAAATTTCTCTCTTGGAAGACTGCCTTGCTTCTGGCCATCACTTTCAGCTAGAAGAGTATCAGAGCTGCAAGCACTTAAGGCTGTGGAGCCCTTCATCATTTTTCATGCTGACAGGGTCTCCCCTAGGAGTAACCCATCCATGTCTAAACTAGTGTCCACTGTGGCTGTCAACCAATCCATTCATTTGCCCACCTTTTTCCCTAACCCACAAAAGAAGGGGGAAAAGGATTCTGCACACTCTAGGTGTGCACACAACTCAGATTCTACCTGGACAGGACTAAATCTTTTAGAAAAAAATGATCAATTGCTATTCAGCTTTGCTGCAGGAGCAGATGGCAAGGCCATATCCAAACAGTCACCAAATGGGTAGCATACTGAATCCATTTCTGCTATAAATAGCACGGGAAACCACCTCCAAAGAGGGTCAGGACACATTCCACCAGAGCAGTCTCCACCTCTGTAGCTTTTCTCAGAGGGGTCCCCACCAAGGGACATCCTGGAGGCTGCAACATGAACATCTGTTCATATCTTTAAGCATTACCACCTGCCTATCTTCTCCAAATCCAGGGCAGGCTTTGCCACCACAGTCTTACAGGACTTCTTCGCCAGCCCCCTGTCTTCTTGACTGCCCTCAACCCTTTTCTTCAGCTTTAGGAATCAACCCAAATGTGATGACTGCAACAGTGAAACATGAAGAACATAGTACAGTTGTGTACACTTACCATAAATGTAGATGTTAGAGTCTATTCACTGTTGCAGTTCTGGTTTCCCTCCCTCCCGTCCCCCCTTCTCTCTCTCCTTGCACAGAAATTTTGGTATTTACTTTCTACTGGTGGTGTTCCTCCACCATAACCTAGCTCCCTATTGGGGGCACCTGACATGGCAAGAAAAACTGATGTAATGGCGTCTGCTGTCTGTTTTTATACCACTGACACCTGACGTCATTCCTGGAGCAACAGCAACCGATGCAGAAATACTAAGCCTCTGGTATTCTGGCTGACTGAGGGTCTCTGGCAGGATAACCCAAATGTAATGACTGCAATAGTGTACACTCTGACATCTACATTTATGGTAACTGTACACAACTGTACTTTTGCTCTTCATGTCCATATAGTTTAGCAGAATTCTGGCAGAAAAGTACCCCATTGGGATTTGTTTTTTTCCATACTGTTGGTATTTGTTGCTGAGAGTTCCTTTTCACAATTTCTTATGTCTGTCAGTAAAGCAAGAAAAGTTGCAAAGCTGTCATACAAGTTCTTTTTTTGTCTTGGTGTGGAGCATGCTGTAAAAGAAAATGAGATTTGCTATGGGTTCAGACTGTCTGAAGTAGGCTGCCCTTTCTAGGTCTGTATTTGAACTGCAAGTGCTTTGAGACCATGGTACTTTCTGTTGCGTCTTTACCCAGAACATCTGGCTCTGAAAACTTTAAAAGGGAAAAAAAAAATGCAGGGAAAAAGCCTGCAAAGAACTGGAGAACAGCACTTGTACACCCCTGTTGCCTGATCTAACTGGAGAGACTGTACCCATTACTTTTGCTGCCCAGAACAGGCATTTTTCTGACCTCTGTCTTTGGAGACCAGTGGGTCATGTACCAGGCTGCCATCCATGTTAAACTTTAAAATGAGCAAGTACAACAGAAGGCGAAAAATCATATCTCTGTAGATATTGGTTCACGAGATGATTGAGAGTTTTGTGTTAGTCTGACTGTCCAGACAAGTCCCTGGGAGCTGGCATCATTCATAAACATACGAAAAAAACTTGCATAGAATACAAGGCATATATCTTCTCTATCAAAGCAAATGCTTACCAGGAAGGATACAGGTAGCCTTTCTCTCCCTCTTCTTTGCCAGGATTGTCAGAAATACTGGTTCAGATTGACCCAGGCCCTGCTGAAAGTTCTGCCCAGCCAGTCCATGAACAACCAGGACCTGCTACCTTGTCTAATAAAATAAAGACTTTTCCTGAGGAGGAGGAAGAGAGAACTCTGCACACTGGCCAGGAAGATCTCGGCTGTGCCTCCCAGATTTCCACTCCCCCCACCCCAAGCTTTGACTGTGATATGGACTACACCTTGTCCTCTGACTATCCAAATAAGAGATTTTATTTGGGAAAACTGATTCAATTGAAAGATTTTTTTTTCCCCAAGAGGGAAAGCAGGGAAGCCACAGACACCCATGAAAGTATTTTGAGCTGTTGCAGATGGAAGCTGCAAAGTCTCTGGCCAATCCTGCCTATCCTGGTTCCCTGGAAAATATAGTATCCTAAGCCCCAGGCTGCCAAACGCCACCTCCGAAAAGCCAGATTTTAGTGTGCAAGAGACACCGTACCACTCTCTAAAAATCCAGGCTTACCATGCAGTGCTGTCTGAAGACCAGAACCCCGATTCCAGAGATGGGAGCAATTAATTGCCAAACTTGCATGACACTTCCTCTTGGGGCGGCCTTCCTGGGTCATATGAAGCAAAAGATAGGGGAGATCTCTGGATCTGTCTCAAACTGCTGCTCAAGTGGCCAGAAGTGGGTAAGTCAGTGGGTACAACATCCAGAGAAACAGCAGCTTACAATTCTGTTATCAGGAGGCATGGGTGCCTGAGTATACATTCTCTTCCTGCCGGTGTTAAATGGGCAGTTAATACTTCAAGGGACTTGACAGGAAATAGCTTTTTAGGGAATCTACTGCAGAAATGTTTTAAGAAATCTGGGGGTGGGGGGTCCCCTTCATAGTCTGTCCCAGTATGACAGGAATTGCCCTGCAAGGATGGTCCCTTTTACATGACAGTCCAAAGGCAAACAGAAAACGGGTTGCAACCCCTGTGTAGAAAAGGTGGGGCACCAATGTTAAATGCAATTTTGGAGGAGCCCGATGAGTTGCTTTTGGCAGAGCAATTGCCTGTACCCTCCATTTTCTAGTCTTTTGTACCCCACAAGATAGTGAGCAGAATTTCCTTATACCACTCCCATGTGGAAAGCATCATTAGACATTTGGGTTTTAGCATTGTCAAAAGGATATACTGTGGTAGGGCAGTAAACTAAACCTGTCAAGGATTCAGGATTCTTTAGGCCTTGAACAGGAGGGACTGCTGTCTCATGGAGAGAGGTTTCCAGTACCTTCAAGGCAAAGCCTCTCATTCAAGTTAGTTTCTAGTTCTCAAAGGAAGGAAAACTGAGGCCCATCTTGAGACCTCGCAAGACTACATACCTTCCAGAGTTGAAGATGCCAGTCTTGCAGTACTTGATTCTTCCTCTTCATCTAGGTTTCCAGGTGGTCTTTATGGATTTGAGATAATCTACTCATCCCCATCCACAAAGAATAGAGGTTTCCTCAAATTCTTGCTGTGGGATGGTACTTTAAATGTACTCCTTGCTGTTTAGTGTGTTAACTGCATCGGGAATGTACACCAAATGCGAGTTTCTTATTGCAAGATGCAGGGAACACATCTTTCATTACCTGAACAATTGGCTCATTCAGGGAGTTTTGTCAGATGAAGTAACCAAATCTCTGTTCACCAGGGATGTGTGGGACTACTTTGTGTTCATCTTCAACCAGAAGTCAGTTTAGTGCCTTTGTAGCTTTTCAGGTTTTCCCTTGGACACACCAGAAAGCCTTTCTTTCCCTAGGATAGGTTGGATAGTTCCACAAGCTGTTTCCTGAGTCTTAGAAAACAGGAGGGCCACAGCCAGAGTTTGTTGGAGCTTTGGGCTTCCACCATACTAATGGTCCCTTGTGTGAAACACCACTTGCAAGAATTTTTAAAGATTTCAGTTGACTAGTTTTATTTCCAGTTTTCACCACTGCCCTTTGATTTGTCTTCATTTTCAAGGCTGTTTTAGAGAGTAGTTTTTGGATACCAATGACTGTCCATAATCTTGGTTCTTTACCCACTTGCTTTTTTTTTTTCTTCAAGTGACATGCATCTAGTGCTTCATGTGGCACTTAACTAGTCTCAAGATCCCTTGTGTGTGGATGGTAGTTGTAGAGCCTTCAGCAGAGGGTGAACATTCACTCTCTAGCTTTATGTATGTTGTCCTTCCTTCCTTTCTATTTGAGAGGCATATAAGCTCATAGGATGCTCTTTTCATGTAAAGATCACTTCTGTCGGAAGTTATCTATCAGAATTAACCACAGGTGGCTGTCTGCTCTGGGTCGGCTTCAGATGTTCACAAAGTACAGACTGAGGCCTTCCTTATCACAAGACATTGCCTGGAGCAGTTTTCTCTGTTCTATGGTCTTTTGCACATGAAGGTATTCTGTCCATTGGTCTGTTACACGTAACCTCCAAAAGACTGCAGGTTACGGAAGCCCAAGTTAGGATTTTTTTTTTTTTATTTAGCTTCAGGCTTTCTTTAGCTAGAGTTATGTCAGTTGTCCTTAGAGGTCTTTGACATCCTTGGTAAAACTTACTAATTGGTGACATTCCTCTTAAAGATGATCACTTGCAGCGTCTTTTGCTGCCTGGGAAGAACCACTTTATCCTCTCTGCTCTGTGAAGTCTTTTAAAGTAGGAAACCAGTTGCTTCCACAGAGGCTTTTTTCTCATGTTAAGGCAGCAACCTTATGTGATGTGCATTATCTTGTAAACGGAAGATGTTAAGTTGTCTATCTCGCCTTCATTCTTGCTGGATGGGTTCGGAGCCGACCTCTGCTCCGACTCGGCCACTCTAAAAGCTCGAGAGTTGGTTCCACCGGCTCGAGGCTCCCCTTATATCCCACAATGCTAGGCGTGAGTTACCTCAGATCTCGTTTGCCGCTACAGCGATCGAGGTGTTTGGTTTCTACCGGCTTCTTGGTGAGTTATTGTAGAGTAATTTTTAGTCTACTTAAACCCCTTTAGTTTAATTCTTAACGGTTATTTCCCTTAGTTTAGTGGATTTTGTCCCTTTTTCTCTTCTATTATCCCCTTTTCCACAAAGAACTTATAAGTTCTTCCCTCGGGCCTTCGGCCTTTTCCATCCCCTAGTGGTGTGTGTGTCATTTTCTCAGGAATTTAAAAACTTTGATAGTGAGTTTTAATTTTTGAGTTAAACTTGTATAGGGTGTAATCAGTGTGTTTGACTGTGTGTGTGTGGTTACACTTTCTTCAATAATGTCTAAAGACTCAAAGGTCTCAGGCTTCAAGAAGTGTGACTCGTGCTGTCAGAAAATGTCTCTGACAGACGGTCACACTTCTTGTGTCTACTGCCTGGGACCTTTACCTGCAGGACTCTTGTGCTGTATGCCATGGCTTCAGCCCCAGAGTCCTGCAGGAAAGAAAAAATAAACTTATTTTGAGAGGTTTACTTAAGCCTGAGGGTTCCCTTACTGTTCCTTCGGGAAAACCCTCCAAGGCTTCTAGGTCCTCGGCTCCAGCTTCTGAGCCGAGGCCTAAGGCTTCGAAACCTCCGTCTACATCGGCTCCGGCTGGAGCCGATGAGTCTCAGACTACAGTTTCTGTGGTTTCCTCGGCTCCGGCTGGAGCCGAGGTATTGGAAATTCCTTTGTCGGTTCCGACTAGACCTTCGGAACAGACATCTAGAAAGAGGTCCAGGTCACCGTCCCTTGGCTCCGTTCATTCGGCTCCAGCATCTCCCTTGCTGTCTGAACGGAGCCATAGATCTCACTCCTCTAGGTCATCGAGGTTTTCGGACCATGACCTTCAGAGGGTAGTGAGTCGACTTCTTAAGTCCGAGGCACTGGCACAGATGCTTCAGAGCCCGACTCATCAGTCGATGCCTGACCCTGTCCCTCATTATGTTCCTCCTCCGACTCCGTTGAGCTCGGAGCCGGGGCATTTCGGAACCGAGACTGTGGTAGCGTCGGAGCAGATACAAATGTCTTCGGCTCCATCGTCGGCTCCGATTTCTTCCTTAGAAGAATCTCGGCGCCGGACTTCCCTCGTCGGCTCCGAGGGGGTGAGTGGCATCGGACCCTTGTCCGACCCCGCTCTCCCTCTCGGAGCTTCGGCGCTGGTGAGTTCGGCTCCGACATCGGCCTCGGAGCCATCACTGTCTGTGCCGAGGGAGGTTTTTAGCTTTTCGGAGCGGGGACCTCTGGCTCTGCCTGACAGGGGTGCGTTCGAGGTCATGCGGAGTGTGTTGGAACCTGGTTCAACTCCACAGTCGGCTCCGTCCGCCTCCCTCTTGGTGCCTCAGGTCAAGTCGACTCACTCGCTCATCCCAGACCGCAGAGAGCCAGCTCCTCAGGAATCCCCTGTGGGGATCTCATCCTCTTCCGAGGCCTCTCCTGAATTGGCAGAAGAACCCCCTCGGAAGAGAAAGTGTAAGAGGAAACACAGACTCACCTGAGTCCGTCACCTCTGACACAGATTTAGAGGATTCTGAGGGTTCCCCCCGTTCCCCTTCTGAAGATGTCTCATTTGCAGACATTCTAGAAATCCTCAAGCAGAGGGGAAATTGGCCAGCCCTCAACCCTTCGGAGGATGAATCTGTGTACCTTGAGGCGTTTGGCTCTCGCCCTTCCACCTCCTGGGTGTCTCCCCCCTTTGACCCCCTCATGCAGGTGGTAGCAAAAAAGGCATGGACGGCTCCTGACTCAGTGGACCCCACTCCCAGGAGACCCTCAAAATTTATCACGGCACCAGCGGATAAACAATTTCTGACCAAGGGAGTTTCTGTGGATGCTATGGTGGTTGCTGCTGCCACTAAGAAGGAACTAGCTGATTCTTCAGTGCCTGTCCATCCACCTAACAAGGAATCTAGGTCTATGGACAGGTACGGGAAGCGGATGTTCTCATCAGCTACCTTTGCAATGCGTTCGCTGAACTACCTATGCCATTTTACTCGTCGTCAAAGAGACTTGATCAAAGAAGCGAGTGACATGTTGAAGGATCCTACAGCTGCGGGTTTTCAGGACAAGATGAACACTCAGCTGGCTACCCTGAACTCCATAGCTAACTGCTCCATGCGCCTCCTTTCGTATGCGGCTGATGGAGCGAGCAGGGCCGCAGGGACAGGTGTAGCCTTACGCAGGCATGCCTGGATGCGGCTATGCAACTTTGCGGACCCCTTTAAAACGTCTTTCACTAATTCCCCGTTTGATGGATCATCTCTTTTTGGTCCTCAAGTGAAAGAAACCTTGACTAGGTGCGAGACGGATGGCAAGACTCTTTCTGCCGTCGGAGTCTGTTTTTCTACTCCTTCTAGGCCTTACCCCAAAGGCCAGAAAAGTGGGAAAATGTGGTTCCGCAAGCAATCTCAAGGGACTTCGCCTGACGCACAGAGTCGGTTCCCCGCCAGAGGCAGAAGGGGGAACAACAATGGTAGACGTCGCCCTAGAGGCAGGGGGGGTCTGCAGAACCAGGGCAATCGAGAAACTTTCTCCGATAAGCCTTTTCAGCATCCCTGAGGTGTTGCCTGACTGTCCACCTTCGGAGGCAGTCGGGGGAAGATTGTCACTGTACCCAGAAGCCTGGCTATCCCTAACTCGAGACAAGTGGGTACAGTCCATTATTTCCGAAGGCTATTCCATTCCCTTCGCTTTGCATTCCAAACCGATCAAAAATCCCTTCCAGATGTTCCACCCGCTCAAAGGGATCTTGCAGCTTTGGAAATTTCAAAGCTGCTTGCAAAAAGAGCAATTCAGCCAGTTCCAGCAGACCAGCAAGGATCCGGAATCTACTCCAGGTTCTTTTTAGTTCCAAAAAAAACAGGGGACTGGAGACCAATTTTGGATCTCAGCATCTTGAACAAGTCAGTCAAGAAAACACGATTTCGGATGGACACGCTACAGTCCATCCTTCCCCTATTGGGAAGAAAAAACTGGATGTGCTCTATAGACCTTCAGGATGCGTACTATCATATAAAAATGAACAGACGCTCCAGAAGATTTCTCCGCTTCAGGCTGGGAACCAGTCATTTTCAATTCAGAGCCCTGCCCTTTGGACTCACCACTGCCCCCCGGGTGTTTACCAAATACATGGCAGTGGTAGCCTCTCACCTGAGACGTCAGGGATTCCAGGTGTTTCCATATTTGGACGACTGGCTCCTCACAGCTCCCACCAAGCATCTTCTTCTAAGGGCCAGGGACTACACCTTTCGCATTTGTCAAAACTTAGGCATTTCAATAAATTGCGAAAAGTCTGTTTTGTCGCCTTGTCGTGTTATTACCTTCATAGGCGCAATTCTAGACAGTCAACATGTCTGCGAGGTTAACAGATCAAAGAATAACAGACACACACAAACTGGTCTCGCTCCTCTTCAGCAGCAACAGAGTCAAAGCCAGGTTAGTTCTGAAAGTATTGGGGATTATGGCGGCTGCCATACCTCTGCTTCCATTAGCCAGATTCCACATGAGAATCCTTCAATGGATGCTCTTCACACAATGGTCATACCAGCAACTTCCGATGTCCCACACCATTATGATTACGCAAACATGCAGGAATCATCTTCTGTGGTGGATGTCTTCCCCTCAGCTCTTCTTGGGAAGACCCTTTGTTCCTCCCCCTCCGGTTGCTACTCTGACAACGGACGCCTCCCTGATCGGGTGGGGGGGGCATTATCAGGGCAGAACTGTCCAGGGCACATGGCAACCAGACGAATGCCACTTGCACATAAATGTTCTAGAGATGAGAGCAGTGCTTTTAGCATTGCAAGCCCTTCAAGACTCTCTTCCCTTGGGAACGATAGCAATCCAGACGGACAATATGTCTGTAGTGTGGTATATCAACAAACAAGGCGGAACCAGGTCCTACCCCCTGTGTCGAGAAGCACTCAGACTGTGGCAATGGGCGATTTCTTCTCAGCGGTTTCTGATAGCAACGCACATCCCCGGGAAGTCCAATCAAATCGCGGACAAGTTGAGCAGAGCTATCCTCATGCCTCACGAGTGGTCTCTGAAAGACTCTGTTGTGAGAGAAATTTTTCTCAAGTGGGGTCAGCCTTGCTGCGAACTTTTTGCTACTCCCCAAAACAGCAAGTGCAGAGATTATTTCACCCTATTCTCTTTACCAGGCCAGCCCAGCAGAGACGCTCTAGTCCAAGTTTGGCCCCGGGGACTTCTGTATGCATTTCCTCCCTTCCCACTTATCTCTCAAGTGATACAGAAAGCTATCGCTCAGAAGGCCTCGTTGATCCTCATTGCTCCTTACTGGCCTCGACAGGTTTGGTTCCCCTTTCTACATCATTTTCTGTCGGAGCGACCTTGGCATCTGGACCTAGTTCCAGATCTTTTGATCCATCAGTCGCGTCAGTTTCATCGCTCCCTTCCCTCTCTGAACCTCACTGCTTGGTTCCTCCAATTCCAACCTTAGCCAGGCTTCCTCAAATATCTCACTCTGTTCGAGATATTTTGATAGCGTCCCATAAGTCTTCCACTCGAAAGATTTATTTGAGTAAGTGGAAACGCTTTACTATTGGGCTCAAGGAAGGGACATAGATCCTTTCACTGCCTCCATCCAAATGGTCCTTGACTTTCTAGCTGAACTCTTCCATGCAGGTTCATCTCCTTCTACTCTTAAAGTTCAATTGGCAGCTATTTCTAACTTTCATGTGGGCATTTCAGAGTCTGCCATAATGTCCCACAAGCTTTGCAAAGCCTTTTTGAAGGGAGTTTTTCTACTCAGACCTCCTATAAGAAATCCTCCTCCTCCTTGGGACCTAAATTTAGTTCTTAGTTCTTTGATTCTTCCCCTTTCGAACCTGCAGCCTCCTGTTCTTTAAAATTGCTATCATGGAAGACACTCTTTCTGGTAGCTATTACTTCAGCTAGAAGAGTTTCAGAACTTCATGCACTCAGCTGTCGACCTCCTTATCTGTTGTTCCATAAGGACAGGGTATCTTCTGAACCAACCCGTCTTTTTTACCTAAGATAGCCTCGGCGTCTAACCTAAATCAAAGCATTGACCTTCCTGTGTTTTTTCCAGAATATTCTAACAGGTCTGAACAAAAATTGCATTGGCTAGATGTTCGTCAGTTAAGGTACTATTTGGATAGAACCAAACAATTCAGAAAATCTGACCAGCTGTTTGTCTCTTATGCGGAAGGCAGAAAGGGACTTTCAGTTTCAAAGGTATCATTATCTAGATGGCTAACATCTCTGATTTCCCTTGTTTATGAAATTAGACACCAAAAGCTGCCTAACAAACCTAAAGCCCATTCTACCAGAGCTTTGGCTACTTCTATAGCCTTCCAAGACAGACTGCCTATTGACACCATTTGTGCAGCGGCTACTTGGGCTACTCCTCACACTTTCATTTCTCATTATAAGTTGGATTTAGCTTCTAGGCATAGAGCTAACTTTGGTTCCACTGTTCTCAAGAGTCTGTTCCGTTAGGCCACCCAGGACAAGGTGCTAGGGACGCGGTCCCATCCAGCAAGAATGAAGGCGAGATAGACAACTTAACATATAGAAGTTATGTTCTTACCATAACGTTCCATGTTAGTTGTCTTCTTCTCGCCTTCTTGCGTCCCACCCTCCTTCCCCCTGGCCTGGACAGACCTAGAGGAGTTTGATTGTGACCTCTCTTTCTGCCACCTCTTTACTTTAGGTATATCCTCTGCTGTGCATATTTCCTAGATCAGGATGTAGGTCACCCTTCTCTTCACCCTTGTTTATAGAGGTGGACTTTGTTTCTAGTTATTCTGCTACTATTATAAGCTGGGCCTAGCTTACAAACGAGATCTGAGGTAACTCACGCCTAGCATTGTGGGATATAAGGGGAGCCTCGAGCCGGTGGAACCAACTCTCGAGCTTTTAGAGTGGCCGAGTCGGAGCCGAGGTCGGCTCCGAACCCATCCAGCAAGAAGAAGGCGGGAAGAAGACAACTAACATGGAACGTTATGGTAAGAACATAACTTCTATTTACAAAAAGTGCAAAATGTGAAAGATATATTCTGCACTGGTGTTGGTGTCAACTGGTTGTAGTATTTGGTGGTACTGAATTTATATTTCACGTTTATGTAATGGTATTTGCTAGAAAACAGTATTTTTTCTAAGCGTGCAAGATTAACACCAATATTGCATACTGTTTAAGTTTTACACTGAGTATTCGTGATGTGACAAGTCTGGGTAACACTGCTGATGTTCTCGTGTTTCACTGTTGTAGTCATCACACTTGGGTTATTTGCCTGTGAGTAGCTCTGTCGGCCCGAATACCAGAGTCTTGGGATTACTGCGTCATATGCTGTCACTTCTTCCATGACATCAGGTCGTCAGGGGTATAAAACCTGCAGCAGACACCATTACATCAGCTTTTCTTGATGAGCGGAGGCCGAAGCAGTTCGCAAGTGCCGGTTGGCCACTACCTGAAATTTTCGTTATTCGAGTTTCAGACCTGAAGTCTTCTAAAGCCAAGTGCCCCGTTGGAGATCCTTTTTTTTGCTCTAGACGATGTCAGAAAGTAAAAACTGTCTTAACTGTGGAAAGCATATGCGTCGCAGATTTTCATTCTTACTGCGTCACCTGTTTAGGCCCAGACCACGACGTTCCTCGCTGTCTGTTTTGTGCCCTGTTCAACTAAACTATTCATTGTTAGGCTATCTTTGTCACTAAGTTCTTTCGCTCTTGTTCTCCATATTCCGAAATGGCTTTGATAAGCCATCGGACTACTGATCTTCCGAAAAAACGTAAGGATAAAGACAGCGAGAGACTGCATAGGTCCAAAACTGCCAACAACGCTTCCGTTAAGCTAGTCGCCAGTCCGCCGGTACTCAGGCGCTTTCGCAGCCTCTGATGCCTGCTCCTACAGATTCGCAGGTCTCTATTGAGACCCATTTGAAGTCCGGTATGCCACAAGATTCTTCAGAAGGCAAGGAGATGCACCACAATAATGTCCTGTGTAGCCAAGTGTAAGTGTTTTTCAGTATGGTGTCAAGCAAACAATTGGGACCCTTCAAAGTCAGAGGTTCCTATTGTCTTATCCTGTGTGAGCTCATGAACAGCAGTCTGGCCTTTTTTTGTTAAAGTCCACCTTTCAGCCATTTTGGCAAGTCTTGCTCTGTCTGCCTGTTGTATCCAGATTTGAGGTCAAAAATTTTTAAAAGGGTTTCTGCATGTAAACCCTCAGAGAAAACCTGTGCTGCCCCTTGGGAATCTCAACTGTGTGCTGGAAAAACGCACTGCCTTTTAAACCATCTGCTGCTTATACTCACATTCTGCACCTGGAAAAGCTCTTTATTGCAGGGTATCACTCATACTAAGTGTGTGTCGGAACTACAGACACACTCTTCCTCTAACTTTTTCTGTAAGGACAGTGTGTCCCTGAGGGTCAATCCCGGTTTCATGCCAGAAATGGTAAATGAGTTGTCCCTTCAACCAGGCCATCAGTCTGCCTACTTTCTTTCCCAGCCCACAGAATAGGGGTGAAAGACTCCTGTTTCATTCCTTAGATGTGCACAGGCAACTAAGATTCTGTCCAGGCAAGACCATGTCTTAGTCAGACCAACTCTTTGTTCTTCTCTAAGCTGGTCCAACCAGTATCCAAACAAATTATTGCAAGCTGGAATTCTAAGAACATTTTCTTGTGTTACTCACACCATAGTGAATCCTTGCCCTCTTACTCAAGAGCTCACTCTATTAGAGCAATAGCCTCGTTTGGGGCTTTTTACAAACGATAGATTCAAGAAGTGTCTTGGAACCTGCTACCGAATCTCTGTCCGCTTTAAACACTACAGAATTGATGCTTTTTCCAAGTCCCAGGCAGCCTTTGCCAGGTCAATCCTTTCTGGTCTGTTGGAGAGTTCTCCCCTGATTTTTCAGCTGTCCTTGTTTGGAATGCTGCCATAGTAATTTCAGTCAGGACATACTACAGTTATACAAGAACTTACCATAACAGTGGATATCCTACTGACTACTGTTGCAGTATTCTTGCTGTCTCTCCTTTCCACTTCTGGGCGTTTTCTCCTCTTCCTTTCTCTGCTACCCCATCTGATAGACCTTAGAACTGAGGAAGCCCTCTGTTTTCTTGTCGTACCCCTCCTAGCTGACTACTTTTCTAGATGTTTTCAGACTGCTTTTTCTGAGATGATCTGAGGAATTACTTTCATATGTCCTCTTACCCCTGTGCTTGTGAGCAGAGGTCATATATCGGATATATGCTTCTGGTAAGGTTTAAGCTTTGGTACACTGGCCAGACATCAGCAGTGAAAAATCCATCTATTTGGAGTACTGTAACAGTGATCAGTAGGACAGCTACAGTTCTTACACAGCTATACTTTTTCTAACGCCTACTGCTTGCATAACACTCCCCCACCCCTATATGGCTGTCACATTCCAGTTTTTTGCTTTATTAATTTAAGTATGGGAAGCTTCTTAATTTGTGTTATGTTTTACAAACACTGTTCTACAACTCAAGCCTTTTAAATCACATTGATGTTTTCATTATCTGCCATATCCTGTCCACTTGCAAATAACTTTGCTTCCTAATATGCTGTGCTGTTCACAAGATGTGTATATTATTTAGTGGTAATATGAGTAGTGTACCTTCAATACTTTGCTGAATTTCTTGCAGTGTTTTTTACCCAAGTATGTTTAAGTACCATAATGTTTGCACAGACCCTCCCCCTCGACTAGTATCATACTTGCTTTTGATTTATTAATGCAGATTTGTAAAATATTTCATATTTATTTTAGTTTATATTTGATAACCAGAGGGTGTCTGAGCCGAAGAAGCCCTTTTTCAGCAGAGGCCCAGGGAGAAAAGCTCCACACAGATCTCCCTCCTTGTTGATTCCCATTCATTGTCTTTTTTTGTTTTGCTCCTTGTCATGTCTCTGAATATCCTATGGTTTATGAAGGTTTCAAAAGTTGAGGGGTGCTGGCTTCATCTGACAGTGGGGGCCCTTCTGTTCTCAGAGGATTGCTATTACCAGAGCGAGACAAGTGGTATTTCTTGGAGAGCTGGAAAAGAGTCGTTCCCAGTTTGTGAAAGCAGTTTCTGCGTCATAGTTGTAGTGCAGCAAGTCCAGCTTGCTTTGGTGGCCAATATTGGACTTTAACAACCCTGTAATTCAGATTTAGGATGGTGGTAGTGGTACAGCTCTTCTACCTATTTTCCAATACAGGCATTTTCTGTTTAGAGCAGCATCAGCTATTGGCATCTGTTTTTTCTCCTCCTACTGTTAAGAAAAGCAGCTGTATACTTTGTCTTGTGATTATCTAGCAGTGGCTGAGAGACACCCGTTTGGAGTATGGCTCCTTCTGCTTTGGTACTTTTTGTTTTTTTAATTTTACTGGAGTCAGTCTAGCTAGTCAGTTCAAGGCTTTGTTTCCATTCTGGTAGCCTCTTTGTTTCTTTGGGCTTTTTGCACAGGTGCTAGTGGTATTGATATTTGTCATGCTGATTTCAGGCTGTTGTAGCAATTGTCCATCTTTATGGGAGTTCGAGCTTCTCTGTTTTGTTGCTACTTTTCATCAGGAAGTTGTAGCCACTGTCGTCAGAGCATAGTTTCTGTGATGCTGTGATTTTTCTCATTTTTCCCCCCCTTCTCGTCAAGAGGTTCTGATTTCCTTGCTTTTCAAATGACTCTACCACCTTTACCTTTTCTCCAATTTGTCAAGCTTTTGTAGCTCTGTCACACAGGCACCACCAGCCCATGTTGACTCCACTGGGAAGCACCTTACTACCATGGTAGTCTTGTATGGAAGTGTGATGGAGGTGTTAAAACAGACACTGCATTGCTCAGAGGATACTCCATTTCACCATGTGGCATTCATCAGTGTTTAGAAGTCTGAGGCTCTGGTATACTGGGGTATGCAAGCTGTGAGGATGTTAAATTGCTCCAAAAGAGACCCTGTACTTCAGCAAAGTGTGGTAAGTGAAGCTTCACAGACTCTGTTAAGAGGTACCAGATAAGGATAGGTGGGACAGTCAAAGTCCAGTTGGCCTTGGTCTTTGTCTTCTGGGCTGCCTGTGATGCACCACTGGACAGCCACATATGAATCTGGCCTGGCTGCATATAGTTACTGTTGGCTTCACTTTGTGTGCTCTTTCAAGGATGTCAGCAGTGAATTTTTTTTTAATGGGTGCCCTTTGATGAAAACCCTTGCTGTTAGACTCCAATACTGGTGACAAGTTCCATCTCCTGTGTTACCTTTCTTGCTTTGGCTGCTGGAAGAAGTAGAAGGCATTTTATGCTGTTGTGTTAAGGCTAGTAGAACTATGAACTGTCTCATTCAGGGTTGCTGTAACCACTTTCTCTGGAACAGGGACTGCTGACAATGATCATCTTCGTGTTGCACTGTTGCAGTCATTACATTTGAGAAACCTTGCATACTTTAAGGGAGCATTTTCACTAGTAGAGTCAAGACTTCTCCGAGTCAAATAAGAGGCTCAGGGATTTCCTCCTCTCCCTCAGCACAAGCCTTTAGCCGTTCCCCCTGTGTTCGACATTGTGGATGATGTTTTTTCGGAGTCGAGCCTGACCCCTGTCTCCTTACCTCCGGCTCCCAGTAAGCCTGACTGGTATTACAGGGTCCCTGACTTCACATTTTTATTTAGAAACCCTGCTGCTGATCCTGAAACTATTTCACAGGGTCCTAAAGGAGTTAAGGCTTCAACAGCAAAAAACCCTACCCCCACTGACAGATTCCAGGGTGCTGGACAAATGGGGGGGGGAGGTTTATACATCTGCAACCTTGGCAATCAGGGCCTTAAACTTTCAATTTCATATGCTTAAGTACCAACAACATGTTATGGGATTGCTGAAACAGAAAATTATATTGATTTCAGAATGTGCAGAAAATAAGGAATTGCAGGAATTATTGCATGCAGCTGAACAAGTTGGAAAGCATACTTTACAATGTGGTTTTGATTCTTTAGAGGCCTCCTGCAGGGCCACAGTTACTGGATCTGTGATTAGGAGGCATGCCTGGTTAAAGGAACAAAATTTGCCTGATCATGTTAAAGCTAAATTACTAGATGCACCTTTACAGCATGATTCTCTGTTTGGTATTAAGGCAGAAGAAGTTTTAAAGAAAATGGAAGACAAAGCTAAGTCTACGCAAGCTGTTAAAGATTTCTTACAAGTGCAGCCGCCTAGATTCAATAGACACTGGCCTACCAAACGCTGATCCACGGATTTTTTTACAGCAGCAGAATTATCCAATATTACTAGCAAGCAACTCAAACTAACCCCCCTCTTACACCCCCCATAACTTTTAAAATATACTAGGATATTTTCAATCAACTCTACATCGCCTACTCCCTGCACTAAGCCTAAAATGAGCACAAGGCCTAGCCACCCAATTAATTGACCTTCTCTGACTAGACACTTATTAAACAACTATCCGGACAGCCAAAAGAAGGTTAGTGATAACTGTGGCACCCCAGAAAGATATTTGTCCCCATGGGAGGACGTAGCCTACAAATGTGGTTATTATAACTAATAGGAAAAGTACTACCCCAATGTTTCAGGTTTCTATATACAAGTAGGAGCCATAGTAAATTCCACGTGCAGTGTAGATGAAAAATATTGAGGCCCCATTTGCATGAATGTTGCGTAGTCAGCCATAATTTGCGTCACGAGAGATGTGGGCGTTGGATGAGAAGGCAATTGTGGTATCAGCAGTGTAATGTATTTCTAAGAATAGTCCTGTAAGAATTTGGATAATTGGGCAAAGTCTGAGAAGGGAGCCAAAATTTCACTGTGCTGAGATGTTTGATGGCGTTGGTAAGTCCATTAGAGGCGTTTGCGATTTTATTAAGTGGGTGGGTTTTTCGAATGTTGGCTGCTATTAGTTCCTGTAGTTGAATTACAACTGTAGTTTTTCGAGTTATTGGTCTTGGTTGAAGTCCTGGTGGGAATTGAGTTTTCTTTTTGTTTGCGCTGTTGATTGCGTTTTTAGTAAGTTTGGTGGGGGTGGCGTCTAATCCAGCGCCGTATTTTGTGGCACTGGGTTAGGTTGTTGGGGCAGGCGTTCAGTGCAGGATTTTAATTTGACTAGGTAGTTCTTTTTTGTCATTAGTTTTGTTTTTAATTTATTTGGGGGGAATGTTGGTTGTTTTTGGATATTCTGTGGCTTTAGCGGCGGAGCCCTATCCAGCGGGGCGAATAGATCGGTTTTGTTGTATAGTTTGTTGCTTTTAACTGGGTGTTTCAGTTTAGGGGTACTTGTGGCTGGCGGGTGAGATGTGTTTGATATACATATTGGGGATGGTTTGGTTTTGGGGGAACTTGGAGTTTGTGCAATATACTGGTGCGGGGGGCTTGTTCTTGTACTAGTTGGATGATCTTTACTATTGGCGTTATTCGTGGTGTTAGAGGTAACTCATGTGGGCGCTCGAGGGGCCGTACGTTTTATTGAGTAGAAGAAATATTAGAAACGAGGCAGCAGATATAAGAAAGTGTGAGGTAGGTTTTGATTATTCCTCGTGAGTTGGTGATGAGGGTTGAGCATAGGGTGTTAATGTTTGTTAGGCCTTTTAGACTAAACTTCTCTAGTCAGAGAAGGTCAATTAAATGGGTGGCTAGGCCTTGTGCTCATTTTAGGCTTAGTGCAGGGAGTAGGCGATGTAGAGTTGATTGAAAATATCCTAGTATATTTGAAAAGTTGTGGGGGTGTAATAGGGGGGGTTAGTTTGAGTTGCTTGCTAGTAATATTGGATAATTCTGCTGCTGTAAAAAAAAAAATCCAATGGCGGTAACTGATAGCTGCGAGTTTGGCAGTGGTTGGTATAGTTATGATTTGCGGTGGAAGTGGTGGGGTATTAAGAATTAATAAGAATCTTGCAATTGTTTCCTGCTGCAAGTCGTATAATAGGGGCAGAGGCCTGGGGGGGCTTCTGAAATGGCTAGTGATGGGTGTCGGAAGTTTGAGACATAAAAAATTCTGAGACTGTAGGCAGCGGTGAAGGATGTAGCAATTAGGGTAAGGGCTCAGGCGTTCAGGAAGGATGTGTTTATTGCTTCAATAATTGCATATTTAAAAAAAAAATCCGGTAAGGAAGGGGGCCCCTGAGAGGGCAAGGCTTCCAGTAAGTAGGCAGGAAGTCGTTACGGGGAGGGATTGGTGTAGTCCTATTTTTCGAATGTCTTGTTCATTATTGAGGTTATGAATAATTGAGCCTGAGCAGAGAAATAATATTGCTTTAATAAAAGCATGTGTGCAGATGTGTAAGAAGGCTAGGAGTGGCTGATTTAGTCCGATTGGAACTATTAGGCCTAGCTGGCTAGATGTCGAAAATGCTACATTTTTTTTAAAATATTTTGTGTTGGGGTACTTGTGGCTGTGAATACGGTAGTAATTGTGCCTAATAGGCAGATAAGGCAGTTTCTTTATTTTGAAAAAGTGGGTGAAGGCGAATCAGGAGAAAAATTCCAGCCACGACTGTTGTGCTTGAGTGATGAAGGGTGGAGACCGGAGTTGGGCCCTCTACTCTATGGCTGCTGGAAGTCATGGGTGAAGACCAGATTGTGCCGATTTCCCCACTGCTGCTAGTATTAGGTCGCGCAATGGAACAAATGTAATTTTATTTGTGTTGAGAATAAATAGTTGTTGAATGTCAAGGGTTTTTAGATTTATAGCAAATCAGGAGATTGCAAGGAGTAGACCAATATCGCCTATTCGGTTATAAATGACTGCTTGTAGGGCAGCTGTATTTGCTAGACTATATCAGCCGATGAGCAAAAATGGTATAATTCTAACTCCCTCCCATCCGAGAAATAGTTGAAGTAAGTTGTTTGCTGATGTTAACACTATTATGGCTGTAAGAAATGGTAGTAAATATTTAAAAAATTAGTTAATGTGTTGGTCTTCGTGTATGTACCAGATGGCGAATTCAAGAATTGATCAGGTTATGAACAAGGCATTGGATATAAATTGATAGAAAGTCAAATTTAAAGCTAATGTTGAAAGTAAATGAATTGAGACTTATTCAGTGTCATTTGGTTGAGATGACTTCAATGCCCTGGTCTGTAAAAAGTAAGAGGGGGAAGAGGCTATTAAAAAAGGCTAGCTTAATGACGGCTTTTGCATCAAGTTTGTCTCATTGTGGTTGAATGGGGGGGGGTGCTAAAGTTAGCATGAGTGGGGCCGTAAGCAAGAAGAAAATTAATGTGGAGGAAGATAGAATCAATTGGGGGGGGTCATAGCTTTTACTTGGATTTGCACCAAGAAGAGTGGCTCCTAAGGCCAGTGGATAACTTTTTTCCTTTAAAAGCAGAGTGGGCCATGGAGTCGAACTGTGGAAGTAGGGCTTAGCAGGCCTTAGTGTCCCCGACCCCTCTCGGTGAATAGGGGGATTTTAACACCCATTTTTAGGTCCACAACCTAATGTTTTTGTTGAACTATATTTGCATTAGAATCAAGAATCAACCTCAGGCCAGTTCTGGTTTAATAATTAATAGAAAGGAGGGAATTAGGTGAACAATAAGAAGATGTTTGCGTGTGTGGGCAGGTTCTATAATTGTTTGGGTGGAGATCGGGCCGTGTTGCGTTATATGTTGATGGAGTAGGTTGTTGTAATTAGGGTACCGAGGCCGGTTAGAATAAGGGTTAGTCATGTTCAATTAAATGTTGATATGATAAGTAGTTCTCCTATGAGATTAATAGATAGGGGTAGGGCAAGGTTAGTTAAGTCGGCTGAGTCACCATAAGCCGGAGAGGGGTAAAATAATTTGTATTCCTCGAGCTAAAACTATTGTTAGACTGTGTGTGCACTCATAATTTGTGTTGGCAAGACGGAATAAGAGGGAGGAGGTTAGTCTGTTGGCAGTAATGAGTATAATTGCCCCAGTGAGTCCTCATGGGGTTTGAATGAGGTTTGAATGAGGATCCCCGAGATCACTAGGCCTATATGACTTACTGAAGTATAGGAAATTAGAGATTTTAAATCAGACTGTCTTAAGCAGATTATTCCAGTTATGATAATTCCCCAGAGGGCGAGAATAATAAATGGATAAATTAATGGTTTTGATAGGGGGGTTAGGATTGAAACTATACGTTGTACTCCGTATCAGCCCAGTTTTAGAAGAATTGCGGCTTGGACCATGGAGCTAGCAATTGGGGCTTCTGCGTGGGCTTTAGGAAGCCATAGATGAACTCCGTAAAGTGGAATTTTAATTAAGAATGTGATTAGGCAGGCGGCCCACCAGATGGTGTTGGTAGTAGAATTTGATGAAAAGTCGGGAGTAAAAGTTTAGTAAAATAATGGATGACAATATATTTTTGTTAATCTGTAGTAGGGCAGCGAGAACCGGGAGGGAGCCTGCAAGGGTATAAAATAAGTAGGTTCCGGCTTGAAGGTGCTCTGTTTGATTGCCCCAACGAGTAATAATAATTAAGGTCGGAATTAAAGTGGCTTCAAACATAATGTAAACTATAATGAGCTCTGAGGCCATAAATGTTAAAATTAAGAAAGTCTGTAGAATTGTTAAAAGTATTAGATTCGTTGGCATTGGGCTGGCTCCTGTAGTATATGATTTTGGCTGGCTAAAATAAGTGGAAGGAGCCAGCAAGATAGTACTAGCAGGGGGGAGGAGATTGAGTCAACTGTTATGTAGAGGTTTATAAATGATCATCCTGAGATTGAATCTCATTTTAATAAAATTAGACTGGTACAGGCAATTAGTGTGCTGTAGGTGGAGGGCAGAAGCCAGAGGAGGGGCTGTGAAATTAACCAAGTTGATGGGATTAGCATAATAGTTGGGATTAAAATTTTTAACATTGCAGAAGGTTTAAGGTTTTTAGGTGATCTGTCCCGTGGGCCCGTGCTGCTGTTACTATTGGTGCAAGACCTGTGCCTACTTCACAGGCAGCCAGGGCTAGCAAGATTAGTGGGGTGCCTCAGGTTGAGGGGGGCCCATGAAAGGCTGGTCATGCTGAAATTATTAGAAAAACAGAGTATTGCCCCCTGTAATCATAAGAGGGCAAGAATAAGGTGTGATCAGTTTAGGGCAAGGCCAGTAAGGCTGGAGCAAAATGCAGATGTAATAGAAAAAAAGTGTTGGGGGTCATAGGGCGATTGTGGAATTTAACCACAATTTATTGAGCCAAAATCAATTATCTTTTTTAGATTAATCGCCCATTCTGCTCACTCAAAGCCCCCTTGAAGTCATTCATAAATAAGGCCTAGTGTAAGTAAGGCTACAATTAGTGCGATTAAAAAGATCATAATTGGTGAACTAGATTGAAGGGCCCATGGAAGTGGGAGGAGGATTGCAATTTCTAGGTCTAATAATAAAAATAGGATTAATCCAATAAAACGATAGTGTCAGCACACAGGTTTGCAAGTCCATAAGACGTTTATTGTATAAATTCCACAAGCGCTTTCACCCTAACTCAGTTGTAGGGCTTTTTCAACACTTGAAAAAGCCCTACAACTGAGTTAGGGTGAAAGCGCTTGTGGAATTTATACAATAAACGTCTTATGGACTTGCAAACCTGTGTGCTGACACTAACGTTTTTTTTTTATTGGATTAGTGGTTTTGTTTCTACGATATTTTTCCACTTGCTTTTTAATAAAAATAGGATGGCGACTAGAAAAAATTTTAGTGAAAATGGTAAGCTGGCAGATCCTAGTGGGTCAAAGCCACATTCATAGGGGGAAACTTTTTTTCATTGTCCGGGTTAAAGTTCAGGAGTCAAAATCCAAGTAGTACTAGGGCTGTCGGGAGAATAGTAATTAGGACAACTGTAAAATTCATATTTTTTCCTTGGCTTTTCACCAAGTCTAAATGATTGTCATTTGTATTAGTTAATACTAGGAAAAACATGAGCCTCATCAGTAAATTGAGACGTAGAGGAATAGCCATACAACGTCAACAAAGTGTCAGTATCGGGCGGATGCTTCGAAGCCGAATTGGTGATCTGAGGTAAAATGATATTGGATTTGTCGTAAAAGAAAAATTGTTAGAAATGTTGGGTCAGTAATAACATGGAGGCCGTGAAATCCAGTAGCGACGAAGAAAGTGGAGCCGTAGACACTGTCAGCAATTGTAAATGCTCATAATATTCTATGGCTTGGAGGGCTGTGAAGTAGAGGCCTAATATGATGGTAAAAATTAAGGCTTGGGTTGCTTCTTTACGGTTTCCCTCTATTAGGCTGTGGTGGGCCCATGTTACTGTAACCCCAGAGGCCAGTAGAACTGCGGTATTTAGTAGAGGGACTTCAAATGGGTCTAGGGGAATAATTCCTGTGGGGGGCCAGCACCCACCCAATTCAGGGGTTTGGGGCTAGGCTTGAGTGATAAAATGCCCAGAAGAAGCCAAAAAAGAATAGAACGTTGGATGTAATAAATAGGATTATGCCGTAGCATAGTCCTTTTTGCACTGGGGCTGTGTGGTGCCCTTGAAATGTCCCCTCTCGGACAACATCTTGTCATCATTGGTACATTGTAAGAAGGGTGAGGGCCAGACCTATCATTTATAGAAGAATTGTGTGATAATGAATTCATACGGAAAGCCCAGAGGTTATAAGAAGGGCTGCTGTTGCTCCAGTTAGTTGTCATGGGCTTGGGTCTAGCATGTGGAAGGTGTATGCTTGGTGGGCCATAAATATTTTCGTGTAAATATAATGTTAATAGTAAATCAAAGACGTAGGTGTGGATTATTGCTACGGCTAATTCTATAATTGTGAGCAAGAAAAGGACTATGTAGGTTAGTAGTGCAATTGTTGGTATCGTTGAGACTAAAAAGAAGGCGGCTGTGGCAATGAGCTGCATAGGTAGGTGGCCAGCAGTAAGATTTGCTGTTAGTCAAATGCCCAGAGCAAGTGGTCGGATAAATAAGCTAATTGTTTCAATCATTACTAGGGCGGGAATTAGTGGGCTTGGGGTGCCTTCTGGAAGGAGGTGGCCAGTGGATGCTGTTGGTTTCGTAGGCCGATTGACTGTTGCTAATCATATTGGGATAGCAAGGCCCATATTTATCGATAGCTGGGAAGTTGGTGTAAAGGTATAGGGAAGTAGTCTGTGAAGGTTGAGGGTAATAAGAAAAATGATTAGAGACGTAAGAATTGCGGCTCATTTGTGTCCGGGTTGATTAATTGGTGTTATAAGTTGATTGGTCAGTCGAATAATAAATCAGTTCTGTAGTGTTAGAAGGGGGCTAGACAGTCAGCGATTTGTTGAAGTTGGATATAAGATTCATGTTAGAAGGATAGGTAATAAAATTAATGGAATTCCTAGAATGGTGGGGCTTAAAAATTGATCAAAAAAGCTTAAAATCATGGTCCGTTTCAGGGGGTTGAAAATAGTTTATTTTCATTTTGTGGGGGTGGGGGGTTATTTTTGTGAGATGATTTTTGGAAATAAAATTAGTAAAAATGTTAGTCAAAATAGAATAAGCCAATGGCTCTGGTTTAATTGTGGCATGTCACTAAGGGTGGGTATAAGCACCAATCTTCAGCTTAAAAGGCTGACGTTGGAATTTAACTTCGTAGTGAGGCTTTTTCTAATATTAATGAAGGTCAGCTTTCGAAGTGCTGGAGTGGTACAGCTTGTACGTCAATTGGCATAAAGCTGTTTTTTGCGCCGCAGATCTCTGAGCACTGCCCGTAAAACATTCCTGGGTGGGCTGTAATAAATGATGCTTGATTCCATCGGCCTGGGACTGTGTCTATTTTAATTCCAAGCATGAGTACTGCCCAAGAGTGAATCACGTGTCTGCTGTAATTAAAACGCGAACTGAGGACTGTATTGGAACTACCATGCGATAGTCTGTTTCTAACAGTCAGAATTGCCCTGGAATAAGGTCTTGTGTGGGAATGATGTAGGAGTCGAAGCTAAGTGCTTCATAGTCTGAGTATTCATAGCTTCAGTACCACTGATGGCCTACGGCTTTAACTGTGAGGTGGGGGGGTCATTGATTTTGTCTATTAGATACAAGATTCGAAGGGAGGGGTGTGCGATTATAATTAGAATAACAGCTGGTAAAATTGTTCAGACAATTTCAATTTCTTGGGAGTCTAAAATAAATTTTATTTTTGTTGATACTATTGCCACAGTAATATATAAGACCAGGGTGCTGATTAAAAATACAATTAAGGCGTGGAAGTGGATTAATTTTTCTGTTACTGGGGAGACTGCGTCATGTAAACCTAGTTGTGATGGGTGGGCCATAAGATGTGTGGGGGTTTCACCCACAATTTTGCCTTGACAAGGCAATGTATTGTTTTTACTAATCTTATAAGAAAGTGGCAGAGCGGTTATGTGGTTGGCTTGAAACCAACTTATGGCGGTTCAATTCCCCTCTTTCTCGTGACGCTAGTGTTGAATGTGAACGAAGGCTGGCCCTTCAAATGTGTGATATGGCGGAGGGCAGCCGTGTATTCATTCAACATTTGTGTTGGTTAATTCGATGGGATTAACTTCTCGCTTTGAGGCGAATGCTTCTCAAATACATAGGAGAATCACCGCCATAAGAGAAGTTAGTGAGCCTACTGAAGAGTGCGTTTCATAAGGTATATGCATCTGGGTAATCTGAATAGCTTTGAGATATTCCAGCTAGGCCAAGGAAGTGCTTGGGAAAGGAGGTTAAATTGACCCCCAGGAATATTACCCCAAAGTGAATTTTTGTTCATGTGCTGTGTAGCCCGTTATTAGTGGAAATCAGTGTATTAGTCCGCCTATAATGGCAAAAACTGCTCCCGTTGAGAGAGCATAGTGGAAGTGGGCAACTACATAGTATGTGTCATGTAGTATAATATCTAGAGACGAGTTGGCTAGAACAATTCCAGTCAGTCCGCCGAGTGTAAATAAAAAAATAAACCCAAGTGCACATAGTAGGGGGGTTGTTCATTTGATTGCCCCCCCATGAAATGTGGCTGGTCAACTAAAGACTTTTACACCCTTTGGAATGGCAATAATTATTGTGGCGGATGTGAAGTATGCTCGTGTATCAACGTCTATGCCGACAGTAAATATGTGGTGGGTTCAAACAATAAATCCAAGTAGGCCGATTGCTATTATTGCTCAAACTATTCTTATGTAGCCGAATGTTTTTTTTTCCGGAGTAGAAAGCAACAATGTGGGAGATTATTCCGAACCCTGGTAAAATAAGAATATGCACTTCTGGGTGCCCGAAAAATCAGAAAAGATGTTGATATAAAATTGGGTCTCCCCTGCTCGCTGGGTCAAAAAATGTATTTAGATTTCTATCTGTTGAAAGCATGGTAATGCCGGCAGCAAGAACGGGAAGAGACAGTAGTAAAAGAACTATTGTGATTATCACGGACCACATAGGGGCGTTTGATATTGAGAGGCTGCTGGGGGTTTTATGTTAATAACAGTAGTAATAAAATTAATTGAGCCAAGGATTGCGGAGACTTCAGCTAAGTGCAGAGAAAAAATTGTCAACTGAAGCCCCAGCGTGAGCAAGATTGCTGGCAAAGGGGGGGGGGTATACAGTCCACCCAGTCCCTGCACCGTTCCATGCCTGAGCTGGCAAGTAGAAGTAAAAATGATGGGGGAAGGAGTCAGAAGCTTATGTTTATTCGCGGGAAGGCCATATCTGGTGCTCCAATTATTAGTGGAATTAGCCAATTCCCGAACCCGCCGATTATAATTGGTATTGCTGTAAAGAAAATTATAACAAAAGTGTGGGCGGTAACAAGAACATTATAAATGTGGTCATCCCCGAGCAGGGCTCCAGGCTGGCTTAATTCTGCTCTAATTAAGAGACAAAGGGCTGTACCAACTATTCCGGCTCAGGCACCGAAGACTATATAAAGGGTGCTGATATCTGTGGTTTGTTGAAGAAAGTCAACGTGTTAGTCACAGGTAGGGTGGCCGAGAATTAGGCTGCGGGTTGTAGCTCCGCCCAGAGGGGAGAAATATCCCTGCCTGCCAAGCCATGTGGTGTTACCACATCTGATTGCAAATCCAGAGACGCAAATTAGCTTCCGTCGTGGCTTCTGCCACTGCCACAGGCACGGCGGAAGGTAGGTGAATGCCCGCAAGTTTAGGCGCTTAGCTGTTAACTGAGTTCAATTGATCAAGGCCCTTTCACCTAGAAAGCCTTAGCTTAGTGTTTGAGTTGCATTCATGAGATGTGGGATAGAGGCCCTCAGGCTTTACAGGAACTAAAAGATTTTCACTTTTTTGCAGGCTTTTGGTTTTGGGTTAGCCTAAGTTCCTATCTATATGAGGGGGGCAGGTGTTGGGAGGGGGGGTAGGAGGGTTGTTGCAAGAATTAAGATTACCGATAGTTTGATGTATACGGATATTGGAGCATCAGTGGTGGTTATTTAGAGTGTTTGGGGAGGTCGTGAGGGCAGTTGTATAACATAGGCGAAGGTAAAAGTATAGACTAGGGTGGAGAGAGCAGCAATTGTGGCAAGAATACACAGGCTGTTATTTGTTAGCTCTTGTAAAATTAGTCATTTTGGTATAAAGCCTGTTAATGGGGGTTATCCGCCTAGTGAGAGTAGGGTAGTTAGTAGGGTTGCTGCGAGGGCGGGAGATTTTGTTCAGTTAAGTGCAAGAGTCGAAATAGAAGTGGATGAAGAGATGTTAAATGTAATAAAGACATGCATCTGGAGCATTTCTCCCCGGGCCTCCGCTGAAAACAGGATCTGTGGAACCTAGTCGGACTTTCCCGGTCAACAAATGTTAAATAAATAAAAATAAATAATTAGATGCTTCAGATATTTACACACCAGTATACACACAATTGCAATAAGCATGTTTTTACAGTGGTATGCAGCACATCAGCAGTTGCAGTGAAGAGAATAAACAAGAAAGCATTAATTTAGAAATAAAGTTAATAGAGTTGTGGTGTACAGCTGAAATTTGGAACATAGGTAGAATACATATACAGTACCTAGGTACAGTACATACGTTGTACATTAGCCAGAGTTTGTAAGAGTGAGACTGTCAAGTACTTTAGGCTTAGTACGTGTGCCTTATCCGCTTTCACTAGCCTGGGGGTGGTATATTTTTAGCATTTTGCCAACACTGTTCAGTGACTCAAACCCTTCACATCTCTCAGTAGTATTTTCACTCTGGTTGCATACTGTAATATCCCAACTCTGCATAGTCTTCCCCATACATGTCAGTTGAGATGGTCTCAATATTAGAACATATATTCAATGTAATTGAAAGATGGCAGGTAGCGGTGCAGAACCTTAATCCTGTCTGCTACGGAGCTGCTTCCAGCTGTATAGGGTTTGATTCCCTCAACTTTTGTTTGCCTTCTGTGACCTTGAGCGAGTCACTTAACCTGACAGCGCTTTGGGGTATTTGGATAATTGGGTTACACTCCTCCATGTTCTAAACAGTATGCTTAGTAACTGCGTGTGAACCAAGGATGTCCTTCACTTGCTGCAGCATTCTTAACCTGAGGGATCTCTCGCCAGAAGATGACTCTGTCGGCAAGTATACAAAAGTCTTGTACTACTCAAGGGTACGCAGTATGTCACATGTAGGCTGCAGTCTGATGTAGACCATAAAAGCGACACATGCACATAACATCCTCAGAACTTTCCTGCCTCCAATTAAAATGTCATTCTGATGGTCAGTCTGATCGTTTCAGTGATTGTGACTTCCAACATTTTTTCAGATTAAGTGCCCTGTTGGGGAAACTCTGTAGCCATGATCATAAGTCCTGTAGCATTTGCCAGGCCTTTGTACCTAAGACCCTTAGAAGTAGGCGCTCTTCTTTTGGTGTTTAGAGAACCAGCGGCTTAAGTTGTTGGGTAAGTGTATGGAAGGTACCACGGAGTTAAAGTATTCTCCCTCAGGTTAAAAATACTGCAGCAAGTGAATAGAAGGATGTAGAATAGTTGTGTAAAATCTTAGCATGACCATAGATGTCTTCCTCTTCGCTGCTGCAGTCTTCTGTCCCTCCCTTCACTGGTCTGTTATGCTTGGATATACTGACCATTCAAATCCTTAGTCTGACATTCCTTCTGGGGGATTGAGTTCTGAGGATGGTATTTGCATAAGTCGCTTTTATGGCCTATGTCTAATTGCAGCCTGTGTGTGATGTACCCTTGTAGTATAAAACATTTGTATACTGGCTGACATCTGATCACCTTCTGGCATGAGATCCCTAAGGTTAAGAATACTGCAGTAGTAAAGAGGAGGACATCTATGGTCATATTAAGGTTTTATGCAACTATTCTTTATACATCCTGCTGTTACCAAAATGAGTTCAATATTTTTCCCCCGAGCACACACTGTTTGCATAGTCATACTGTAACGCACACAGAGTGGAAGAGACTCTGTGCCTGTTCCACCATAGCACCATATGGCTTATTGTCTAAGTTACCCCACCGCCTGATGTCCAAACACACACCAAGTACAGAGCAGACAGAACGGAACACAAGGCTCAGAGCAGGTAGCTAGTGTGTCTATTCAGTCTGAGTGCTGGTTCAGTTAAGGTACTTTTGAAGTCCTAGACTTCCATAGTCCTTTAGCTAAGCCTGTCTCGAAGCTGTCTTGAAGAATCAAGCATGGCCCATCTAGATTGATCCTGTATGAGACTTTCCTTGGATACCTGACCTGTGTAGTGTTTAGGAGGAGTCATTTTTGAAGGAGGTGATCCTCCTCACAGTCTTATTCAGGGAGGAGGATAAAGGGCTTGGTGTGGAAGTCCAAACTTCTTGCACATCGCCTTGGACTTGAGTGGATGCTATCTTGAAAAATAAACTAGGGGTAGCCCCCTCCCTCTGTCCCAGACCCCCTCAGCCCTAAATAATGGTTCAGCCTGGTCCAAGGCATGTTGAATGCAGTGCCTTACAACCAGGTGCTGAACATTCCATTTATAGCTTACCAATACCCACCTTTACTCTTGCCTCATCATTCAAGGACTGACAAGTCCAATCATGCTGGGGGTGAATTTATGAATTACTCCTCGTAATTGTTTAACTCACTTTCAAAGGAAGGTAGTGTTCCACTCCAGCTAAAGGAATGCAACACTACCTTCCAGCTAAATGAATGGGGGAAGTCATTGTAAGACTGTTTTTTCACCATTACTTATTTGCCAAGAGTGGTGTAGATGTATTGTCCTAATGTTCACTGGACTGTTTGATTAGGTTGACACCAAGGACAGTATCTTCTCCGATTCCCCATCTAAGGATGTCTCTGAAGGTGTAGAAGCATCTGAGGCCAAAAAACTATTTTGATTTATCTGGCTTGGATGCAACAAAAACAATGTTCATTCCTCCTAAGAGCATTGGAGGTTGCTTTTAACAGTCTCCTAGGAGCCTGGCTCTTGGCCCCCCCTTCTAAGAAACCAGATAGGTTCTGCAGAGCACAAGACATTCACAGATATCATTTTATAGGAGTCCAGTGCTGTACCCAGAAAAATGCCCAAGTTGGTAACTTTTCTCTCTTCCCAAGTGACAAGGGAAAAGTAGGGCCTTGGACAAATTTGGGAACAAGGTCTGCATGTCTTCTACTCAGTGTTCAAAGCTGTTGCTTCTCAGGGAGAGAAGTTCCAGATGGCGCTTTACTGTCTGAGAGAGAAGACTGCGGAAGTGTCCAATACTTATCTGAAGGCAAAATTGCTAGAGCTCACAAAGACTGCTAGTTAGGTGGCAAAACAGTATGGTTATGATGCTGTGACTACAGCACCCAGGGCAGTAGCTATGTGGTCTCTGAATAGAAGATGTGCTGGAATAGTCTTAAAACCCTACCAGAGGATGTCAAGGCTTTGCTCCTTAATGTCCTCTGACAAGGATATGCTGTTTGGGAGCCTTACTTGCGAGGCCTTTAACAGAAGGCAGGAATAGGGCAAGGTGAAGCAGGGTGTGAAACATTATAGCCACCCACTTCACATTGACAGTAATTAATCCTTCAAGTTTTGACCCTTTTACCACAAGCAAATGAAGAGTAAACAAAAAAAAAAAAAGGAGAGGCCAGTTTAGGATGGCAGGGTGGCAGCAAATGGGAAATTGGGGGTAAGGTGGGGCTTCTGTCCCAACAAGAAGCATCTATGACTCTGGCTCCTCTCGTTGACCCTTGCCCCTCCAAACCTCTGCATCAAACCCCCACCTCTCAGCCCAGGCAGGTTCTGTTTCCCATTGTGGGACTCTATTGATCAGGAAAGGATAAATAGTACAGTGGTGAAGGATTCCTCGTATGTCAGGAATTCCTGAAGTCCCAAAAGATCAAAGAAGACTGATGCAGCCTATTGTTGATGGTGCATCTTGGCAGCAGTTACTTTGAGTAAGCAAAAAGATTTTATTCCGTACTCCTCGTTCCAATGAAAGAAGGAAGGCACCTGGTGACAAACTAAACTTTAAAGGCTAAATGCCATCCAAAAATTGAAAAAGTTAAACTGTTGATCCAGCAGACAGTTACCCCTGCTTATATGCCAGAGTTCTGGTGGTCACCTGGACATGAAAGATGCCAGCATTCACATTCGTATTCACCATGACTGCAAGAGCTACCCCATTCTTTGATGCGATTGTCTGGCATTATTAACTTGCATCATTGCTCTTGGCCTATCTGTTGTGCTCTTGGGTTTTATAACATACCTTGTATCAGTTACAGTGGTGTTCATACCATGTTCTTCGTGTTTCACTGTTGCAATCATCACATTTGGGTTATCTGCCTGCAGGCAGCCCTCAGCCGGCCTGAATACCAGAGTCTTTAGATTTCTGCGTCTGATGCTGTCGCTTATTCCTTGTCGTCAGGGGTATAAAACATGTAGCTGGTGCCATTACATCTGTCTTTCTTGCCGTGCGGTTCCCGAAGCAGAAGCAGTTCACAAGTGCCGGTCGGCCGACTCCTGAAATTTTGATTTTTTCGAGTTTCAGACCCGAAGTCTGTTGGGGATCCTTTTTCTTGCTCTAACTGATGTCAGTAAAAGTTAACAATTGTCTATCTGTGGAAGGCAAATACCTCCTAGAGATTCCCTGTTTAGGGCAAGACCACAACAATCCCTTGTCGGTTTTGTGCCTTGTTCAACGCCCGAACGGTTCATCTTCGGGCTGTTTTTGCAGCTAATTACTTTCGTACTTGTTCTGTGTACTCCAAAATGGCTTCATTAAGCCATCCAACTACCGATATTCCGAAAAAATGTAAGGATAAATTACTGGATGCTCCCTTAAACCAAGACCGCCTTTTTGGCAACAAAGCAGAAGTCCTCAAAAGGATGGAGGAAAAAGCTAAATCTATGCAAACTGTTAAAGATTACGTACAAGTGCAGCCTCCCAGATTCAGTAGGCATTGGCCTTCAAAGAACTGATCCTTTCCAGTCCCTTCTAGGCCTTCTTAGTCCAAACCCAGGAACAGCAGAACACCTAGGCTACAGTCAGGCTACGCACAGACCTAAGGTGTGTTATAAAAACCAAGAGCACAACAGGCCAACAGCAATGATACAAGGTCCAAAACTGTCGATGACGCTTCTGTTAAGCTACTCGCCAGTCCACCGGTACTCCGTGAGGCACTTTCACAGCCCCTGATACCCTCTGCTTCTGATTCACAGGCCTCTACTGAGACCCATTCGGAGTCCGGTAATGCCACAAGATGCTGCTTCGACTATTTAACCTGTAGATGTCTCTACCTTGGATGGTTTTGGAGCTGCTGTGCAGGCACCGGCTTCTGAGGGTGTATTCAGGCCTACAGACATTCATATTAAACTCTCCTATCAAACCGCAGACTCTGGTCCATATGCCTAAAAAACAAATGCTTAGAATGGCTGAAGACCTTATTATTTTAATTGGGGAAAGCCAGCCTTCCCCCTCTAAGACTTAGAACTGTTTTTCTTTCTAATTCTTCTGATCAGGAATCTGATATTTCTGCTCCTGATTACCAGGATTTGCCCTTATCTACTTACGAGGATTCTGATGTAGAGGATTCCATTCCCTCTGCTTCCCGTCCAGAGGATTTTTCTTTCTGTGAAACCTTACACACACTTGGGGAACATTTCTGCTGGGAAAGCCAGGATTACTCAGAGTCCAAAAAAAGACTTTGGGAATTCTTACTACTCCCTCAACACGGGCCTTTAGCTATCCCTCCTGTTTTGGACATTGTAGATGATGCTTTCTTGGAATGTAGCCTTGCCCCAGACACTGTACCTCCTGCTCCCAGAAAACCTGACCGGTACTACAGAGTACGTGACTCTCAAGTTCCTCTTCAAGAATCCTTCTGCAGATCCAGAGACCATTTCCCAAGGCCCAAACGGCATTAAGGCTACTGCTGCCAAAAATCCTACCCCTTCTGATAGAGATTCTAGAGCCTTAGACAGATGGGGTAAGAAGTTATACACTTCAGCTACTTTGGCCATTAGGGCTTTAAATTGCCAGTTTCATATGTTAAAGTATCAGCAGCTAAGGGCCTAGGCAAGACGCTGATTAAGATTCTTCAGATCAGGTTTCCATTTCTTTTGATTCCTCTTCTGATCAGGAATTGTCCATTCCACCCGATGAGGATTCTGATGCAGAGGACTCCATCCCATCTGCATCTCCTCCTGAGGATTACTCTTTTGGAGAAACTTTGCATACTTTAAGGGAACATTTTCACTGGGAGAGTCGGGACTTCTCTGAATCAAAAAAGAGGATTTCCTTCTTCCTCGGCATAGGCCTTTGGCTATACCTCCTGTAATGGACATTGTTGTGTTTTGGGAGTCGAGCAGGGCTCCTGATTCCCTACCTCCGGCTCCTAGTAAGCCAGACAGATATTACAGGGTTCCTAAGTCCCACAAATTTCTATTCAAAAATCCTGCTGCTGACCCTAAGACTTTCACAGGGCCCCAAGGGTGTTGAGGCCTCTACAGCCAAAAATCCTAACCCCTCTGATAGAGATTCCAGGGCGCTGGATAGATGGGGAAAGAAGGTTTATACGTCTGCTACCTTGGCAATCAGAGCCTTAAAACTCCCAGTTTCGTGCTTAAATATCAACAGCATGTTGTGGGCCTACTGAAACAGAAAATGATTATGATTTTGATTGTGTGGAAAATAAAGAATTACAGGAATTATTGCATTCAGCTGAACAGGTTAGAAAGCATACTTTGCAATGTGCTTTTGATTCCTTGGAGGCCTCTTGCAGGGCCGCAATTACTGGATCTGTGATTAGAAGGCATGCCTGGCTCAAGGAGCAAATTCTGCCTGATCATGTTAAAGCTAAGTTGTTGTTTGCCCCCTTGCAGCATGGCACTCTGGTGGTAAGGCAGAAGAGGTTTTAAAGAAAATGGAAGACAAAGCTAAATCTATGCAAACTGTAAAAGATTTCTTGCAAGTGCAGCCACCCAGGTTCAGTAGGCACTGGCCTACTAAAAATTGGTCCTTTCCTGTGTCCAACAGAGCCACTCAAGGCAAATCCAGGCACTCAAAAGGCTCCATATACCAATCACAGGGTTCTTACAGGTCAAAGCAGTGGGGTGCCTCCACCTCCAAATCTGGAGGAAACAAAGGACAACCCTACAGTAAGCAGTCTCAATGACTTTCCTCTACCATCACCAAGCACTTATCTTTTGGCAGCCCCCTTGGGGGGAAACTAGCACTTAATGCAAAAAATTGGCAGTTAATTACCCAGGACAAGTGGGTGTTGTAATCCCAGGGGTACAGATTTAATTTCCATACTTTACCAATTCCAAATGGATGGTCAGATCTGCCACAAAGTCAGTGGGCAGAGGCTCAGAAACAAGTCATGTCCCTCATGGATATGAGAGCTATTCAACCAGTGCCAGAAAAGGAAAAAGGACAAGGTTTTTATTCAAGAATTTTCCTGGTACCCAGAAAAGACAATTCTTGGTGTCCAATACTGGATTTATCTATTTTTGAACACGTTCCTGGACATTCCATAATTCAAAATGCTGATACTGCAACAGCTACTGCCTATACTGGACAGAAACGCTTGGTTAAAGAGGCATCCCAATAAGGGAATCATGCAGAAGATACCTCCGCTTCAAGGCAGGAGTTTTGCATTACCAATTCTCTGTACTGCCTTTTGGCTTATCTACTGCGCCCAGGGTCTTTACAAAGTGCCTGGCACCAGTAATTGCATTTGCATTCTGCAGACAGAGGTATACAAATTTATCCTCATCTGGACAACTGTCTCATTCAAGCAGAGGACAAGGACACTCTTCTTCACCATCTGGCGTTTGTAAAAAGGCTTCTAACATGCCTGGGAAACAAAATAAACGGAAAGAAATCCTAACTGGTACCCTCTCAAATTACATTCCTGGGTGCAAGCTTGAATACAACTGCCCTGATGGCTTACCTTACGCCAGACAAAGTCAACTGACAATATACTTCAAACAAATGGCAACAAAAACCCAGTTATCTGCAAGACAAATTCTGCAGGCTTTGGGGTTCATGGCATCCTACTAATTCCATATGCTAGACTGCATATGAGGAAACTCCAATGGTACCTAAAAAGTTTATGGAGCCAACATTGTCACAGTCTGGAAACAATGATACCTCTCATTCCCTGCCTACAACAGGAGTTTCTTTGGTGGGCGGAGACATGTCACCAAGACAAGGGACTGTCATTCACTCTACTCCCCAAACCCTAACTACAGATGCATTAGATTATGCTTGGAGGGCCCACCAGGCGGGGAAATGCATTCAGGGCAAGTGGACCCCAAAGCAAATGCATTTACATATCAACCAGAAAGAGATGCTAGCTGTTCAGAATGCTCTGACAGCCTTCAAGGACTTACTTCATCCAGGACAACTACTGATAGACGGGCAACACCACGGTTATGTGGTACATAAGCAAGGGGGGTACACATTCCTACCCCCATTGCAGACTAGCCATAGCATTGTGGAATACGGCTTTGACTTACCAAATACATCTTCAAGCTCAATTCCTGCCAGGAAAACAAAATACACTGGCAGACAACTTAAGCCGAAGTCTTGTGGACCCACACGAATGGAAACTGGATCCACAAATCTTCAGCATGTTAACACGGAAATGGGGGAGCCCAGACATAGATCTATTTGCCTCTCCCCAAAATTATCAGCTGGACAAATTCTGCACAAGAATTCATCCCAAAAAGCATGGAAAGTGGACGCCCTGTCCTTCAGTTGGAAAAACCTATCAGTCTATGCCTTTCCCCCTCTGCCTCTTCTCTCCAAGGTCATACTAAGTCAGACGGGAAAAACAAAAATGATCCTAGTTGCTCAGGACTGGCCTCGACAACACTGGTACCCACTTCTAAGGAATATGTCTCAACTCCCCCCTTGGTATTTGCCTCGAATACCTCATCTACTGTCTCAGCAGAACAATCACATTCTGCACACTCAGCTCCAAACTCTGAACCTTGCAGCATGGCTGATCATTTAATTATTCAAACACCACCTCTCAGCAAATCTGTGATGGATGTCATTTTGGAAGCCAGAAGGCCTAGTACTAGAAAATCTTATGCTGATAAATGGAAAAGATTCTGTGCTTGGAACCAAATGCAAGGAACAGACACAGCAAAGCCCAATATTCCTCAGATTTTACAATATTTGACTGAGATGCTTGACAAGGGCCTATCTTTTTCTTCAATAAAAATCCATCCCTCTGCCATCTCTGCTCATTACAATGCAGAGCCTCCTCTCTTTTTTCTCATTCTCTGCTTAATCACTATCTTAGAGGGGTCAAAAATTTAAGGCCTCCCAGAAGATTTCCAACTCCTGCATAGGACCTCAGTTTTGTGCTAGAAAAAACACCCTGCCTCCTTTTGAACCAGCAGCTACTGCGGATATAAAATTTTCTATCCTGGAAAACAGATTTTCTCTTGGCAGTCACTTCAGCAAGAAGGGTTTCAGAACTACAGGCTATCATGGCTATGGAGCCGTTCATTACATTTTACCCGGACAGGGTGTCCCTCAGGACCATTCCCTCTTTTATGCCTAAGATGGTACCCAGTGTGGCTCTTAACCAGACAATTCACCTGCCAACTTTTTTCCCAAATCCGCAGAACAAGGGGGAGCGGATTCTGCATTCACTGGACGTACACAGACAACTAAGATTCTACTTGAACAGGACCAAATCTCTAAGAAAGTCTGAGCAACTACTGGTAGCATTTACTGCAGAGTCAGAGGGTAAGGCTATATCAAAGCAGACTATTTTTAATTGGATAAGCCACTGCATTTGTTTCTGCTACCTGCACCATGGTAAACCTGTGCCCAAGGGGATCAGATCTCATTCCACCAGGGCTTGACTCTACCTCAGCAGCTTTTCTCAGAGGTGTTCCAACCAAAGACATTCTAGAGGCTGCTACTTGGATCTCTGTTCATACCTTCACAAAGCATTATAATTTGCCCCTCTTCTCCAAATCCTGGGCAGGCTTTGCCACTGCAGTTTTGCAGGGCCTTAAAGCCGCTCCTAATGCTGTTTAGCTCCATCCTCCCATTAATAGCTTTGGGATTCTACCAAAATGTAATGACTGCAACAGTGAAACATGAAGAACATAGTACAGTTGTGTACACTTGCCATAAATGTAGATGTTGGTGTATTCACTGCTGCTGTCCGGGTTACCTTCCCGCCATCCCCCTTTTCTATACCTTTTCTTTTTTTCACTATATACTAAAGCCTTTGTGGTGTATTTGCTAGTAGATGAAGGTAAAGTTATGTTGCTAAAAGTGCATTTATATATATTTCTGTTTATGTATATACAGCTGTATATAATATATACCCCCCCCCCCATTTGGGGGGCACCTGACATCTGGGGCACGAAAAACTGAATAAAATGGTGTCTGCTACATGTTTTATACCCATGACGACCTGACGTCATGGAAGAAGAGACAGCAACTGACGCAGGACCCAAAACTTTTTTACTCAGGCCGACTGAGGGCAACCTGCCAGCAGATTACCCAAATCTAATGACTGCAACAGTGAATACACTCTAACATCTACATTTATGGTAAGTGTGCACAACTGTACTTTTCCCTGGAATACAGATTCCACTTCAACACACTACCAACCATCAATGGTTGGCCACACCTACCCCCAAATCAATGGGCGGAGGCCCAACAGCAGATTCTCTTTTTTTCTCAATATCAGGGCTATTCAACGTGTCCCAGCAGAACAAAGGGGACAAGGTTTTTATTCAAGAATTTTTCAGGTTCCCAGAAAAGACAACAACTGGCTTCCTATCCTAGATATCTCTTCTCAACACCTTTCTAGTAGTTCCAAAATTCAAAATGCTAACTCTGCAACAGCTTCTTCCCATGCTAGCCAAGGATGCCTGGCTGGCAACCCTAGACTTAAAGGAAGCTTACCTGCACATCCCAATAAGGGAATCTTGCAGAAAATACCTATGCTTCAGGGCAGGCTCCATGCACTCTTAGTTCTTTGCACTTCCTTTTGGCTTATCTACTGCGCCCAGGGTGTTCACAAAGTATCTAGATCCAGAGTATTCACAAGTTCCAGCCATTGCATTTTGCAGGCAGAGAAATATTCAGATTTACCCATACTTGGACGATTGTCTTATTCAGACAGAAAGCCAGGACTTGCTATTACAACACCTGGCATTCGTAAAGAAACTTCTTATCTCTCTGGGGTACACCATCAACGAAAAGAAATCTCACCTAGTACCCTGCCAACAGATTGTATTCCTTGTAGCAAGCTTGAACACAACTTCCCAGATGGCATTCCTCACTCAGGAGAAACAAGTTTATTTGACAACCTACTTCAAACTATTGGCCACAAAAACAAAAGAGCAGAGCCAAACCACCACGACTGTTCAGGATAAGCACAATAGTGCTTCGATAAAAAATGCAAAAAATCTTTATTGAAGAGCTCAAAGTAAGAGCTTTCATGGCCTCTGTGGTCGCTTCATCAGACCACAATCAAACAAAACAGTTTCTCAGCTTAAATGCATAGAGCAATTGACAACTTGTAAATTGAATCAAGTCATTAAAAAAACCCAGTGCCTAAAAACAGTATATAGTAAAAAAACATAATAAAATTATATATACATGTATACAAGATATATTAAGTAGCTACATATTAGATATGTTAAATGTGAAACATTTTAAATAACTAATAGCTGCCTTAGTAAAGATATAAACAAGAATACATATATAACATTAGATATAATACAACGTATGCATATATACATGTTTGCCTCATTAATGTTTTAAACGTCTAGCTTTAAGAAACAGCTTCAAAGAAACCATTTCATTAACACCAGGTGGTGTATATGCATTTAAGAATCCACTTTTGTTCTAAAGCTTCGGTGCGATTCTTAATGTCACCACCTCTCTCCCCTACTGATAAAATATCCAAAACAAAACATTTAAAATGTGTGAACTACCTTCTTGTTCTGTGCTTATAAAGAGCACTGGTAGTTTTATGATTATTGATATCCTTATAATGCTCTTGAATGCGCTCCTTAAGCATATGATTCGTTTTGCCTACGTAGTAGGCGTTGCATGCTGTGCAAAAAAGCAAAACATATTAGATTCTTAGTTTTACAATCAGCATAGTGTGTAGCCACTATCTCAAAGTTTGGAGCCATATGAGTGTATTTCAAGCAGGAGTGCACATATTGACATGCTGTGCAATTCCTGCATATATAAGTACCTTTCCTTTGTGACATAACTATTCTGTCTAAGTAACATAGTTGACGCTTAAGATTTTTCTTATTCTTAGACAAACCTAGGAGAATCATCCAGTAATCCATCTAATTCACCTATAGTCTTTAAAATATTCCAGTTCTGTTTAAATACATCACAGAATGTTCCAATATCCCCAGTATATGAGAGTGGAAATCTGTTTATTTTGTTCACTAGGGTCATGCCTTATATTATGATCTATTCTATCCATAAACAGAGGTTTATCTCTGAAAGACACCTCTGCCATTAATTCAAATACCTGTGTACAAAACATCTTGTGTGAATAACCTCTGTCTTTGAATTCACTCCCCAGATCATCAAGTGCTAACTGAAGTTGGATATCATCATTATGCAGTCTCATAGTTCTAAGAATTTGTCCTCTTACTACATTTTTACTTACAAATTTAGGGTGCATGCTGCTTCTATGCAGCAGTGCATTTCTCCTAGTCTGTTTCCTATGTATGGTTCATAGGTATGTACTAGGCTATCGGCCCTAGGGCCCATACAAGCCTAGCAAAAAAAATGTACCCTGGCTTTTGCCACCCAAGAAAATTATTTTCCTGTGCCCCTGTAAAGCAGAGCCACAGAAGTGATCCCCGGGGTGAATTTCCCATTTCCCATCCAATCAAGATGTTTCTTGAAGAGTGCTAATGAGGAGCTCTGTTTGACATAGATAGGTAGTCTGTTCCACAGTATGGGAAGTCTCTGGGACAGGAATCTATCCCTCAAGCGTGTTCTGTTTATTGTGGTGACAAGGTTTAGGTCCCTAGAGCGTGTACCTCTGAGGGATTGGGATTTCTTTAAGTGGAGCATGTCCAACAGCTCTGGGTTTGACATAGCTTTGTATGTTAGGCAGAGGTCGTCCCTGAGTAGGCGATATGCGATGGAGTAAAGCTGTAGTTTTTTGAGACTGTCTGCATAGGGCATCTGTTAGAGGCCAGTAATCCTCCCTGTGAGGTATTTCTGTGGTCTTTCCAGTTGTAGATGTCTTGTGAGGTACATACCAAAAGGGGCATTGTACTCTATAATGGGTCTAATGAGTGATGAGTAGAGGGGAACAATGACCTCTTTTTTTTTCAGGATGAGAATCCTTTTGTGATGAGATGAGCCACGTAGAAGGATTTCTGACCACTGTTGCGATGTGATTATCAAAGGAGAGACTACTGTCCACCTGTGTCCCAAGGTTTCTTATCACATTTTCGGCATTAAGTAAACTACCAACTATGTGGTAGTTCATGGGTACAGAGTTTTTACCAAAGGGGATGACTATACACTTTTTGGCTTTGAGCTTCAGGCCATGGCTTTGACACCAGGTATCTGTCTCAGTGAGACCCTTTTGTAGTTTGTCCACATCGTTAGGAGTTTAGATTATGGCTCCTAGTTTGCAGTCATCTGCAGACTTCGTTAGCCAAAGACCTTCTGTGTTGGTCTGCACTTCAGAAAAGTAGATACCAAACAGGAGAGGACCCAGGAATGAACCCTGTGGTACTCCACTTGTCACTGGTCTGATGTCGGATTTGGAATCTGCTACTTTCACAGTGTGGGTTCTGTCTGAGCCAGTTGGCAACCCATCTTGTGACATGGGGATTTATACCTAGTTTAGTGAGCTTATCTATAATTGCAGAGTGGGGGATGGTGTCGAAAGCCTTGGCGAGATCTAGATGAGCTGTGTGAACCATTTTACCCTCATCTGTGGCTTTGGTGACTGCTTTAAAGAAGTCAATCAGGTTTAGGAGATATGATCTGCCTTTTACAAATCCAAACTGGGTAGGGTCCAGAGTTTGGAGATTACCAATGTCTTTGAGTTCCATGATGATACGTTCCATGGCCTTGCAGACCAGGCTTGTCAGGCTAATGGGGCGGTAGTTCCCGGGGTCCGCCGTGGCTCCCCCTTTGTGGAGTGGGATAACCGTTGCGGTGCTCTATTCAGTGGGTACAAAGCCTGAGGTGAGGCTATGATTAAACATGGTACTTAGGGTGCCAGTTCATTCTGTAGTTCGTGTAGAACGCAGCCTGGGATATTGTCAGGTCCCATGGATGCTGTGTTCTTGGCTTTGGAGAGTGTTTTTTTTACCTGTGCAGCCGTGATTATAGGAACTTTGCTTTCTTTCGGTATAGAGATGGGCCCTCTATGGGGTGAGAGGGGGCTAAAGTTAGCATTGAACCTATCTGCTAGGATGTTGGCAATGTCAGTTGGTTCTGTATATTTAGTGCCATTGTGCTGTAACTCAGAGCAGATCTGAGTGTTCCCATTTAGATTCTTGACATAGCTATAGAATGCTTTGTGGTTGTCTTTAGAGTCGGTAGCAATTTTGTTTTCGTAACTAGCTTTGGAAGATTTTATGAGGGATCTCAGCTTCTTACTGAGGTTGACCAGGGAGTTCCTCCAGTCATGGGATTTTAATCTTTTTTGCAACAGTTTCTTTCTTCTGTTGTAGAGTTTGTTTATGGCAGAGGACCACCAGATTGGTTTCCTTTTTTGGAGGATAACATCTTGGTTCTATTAGGGATAGCATGATCCATGCACTCGTGTAAGTGCTTATAAAGTGCATTTGTGTAGGATTCAGCAGTCATACCTCTATTGTCCGTCTGCATGGGTGTCATGAAGTTTTCCACTTCTGTCTTAAGTATGAAGTTGGCTTTGGAGAAGTTTTTTACGATGGTTTCCCTAATTGGGGGTGGGATGTGGATGTCTAGGCTGATTAGCTTGTGGTCGGATCTGACCAACGAGGAATTGACCTCTGGTGTGGAACACCGGTTTCCCATGTTGGTAATGACCAGGTCTAGGATATTGCTGCCCCTGGTGGAGGTGTGAATAAGTTGATCCAAGGCGTTGGAGTTTATGAATTCTAGAAAACGTTGAGCAAAAGAGTTGGTACACGAGTAGTTTTCCCAGTTAATGGTGGGGTAGTTGAAATCGCCCATTATTAGGGTGTTGGGTTGCACCCTAATACTTTCCAGTGTATCAAGAAATGAGGAGTGTGAATCCTGGGGCATGGTGGGGGGTCTGTAGCAAACTACAATTTGGATTGTGGTCTTGCCCAGAGTTAGTTGCACTTGGATAATCTCGGATGCATTATGCTGTGCAACTAGCCTGGAGGTGTGGATATCCTTAATGAATGTGGACACGCCTCCACCTTTAGTGCTTCGTTCTGGGTTAGGTGGCCAAAAGGTGTGGTATGAATTGTAGCCTGGTAATGCCAGGGGTGCTCTCTGGAGCTTTGAACCAGGTCTCTGTCACTGCACAGATGTCAGTGTTCTCCATTTTAAGGAGTGCCTCGAGTGAGTGCATTTTGAGGTTTAGACTTCTAGCATTGAGTAGCATTACCCTCAGATTTTGCTTGCTTGTGCCTGTTACGGTGGTGAATTTGTGATTTGAACCTTGCCTAAAAAAGGCACTATAGGGGTGGCAAGAGCCTTAGCCAGTATCCGGAATCCTAAGGGCGACAGGTGCAGGCCATCTCTGGCAAAGCATCATGGTCTGTCGATCATGTCATCCCAGGCAGACAAATACTGGATCCCCTTAGAATGACACCAGAAGCTTAGCCAATTGTTGAAGTCAATCATTTTGTCCTTGTTCTGTGGTATCATTCTGGGTGATGGCAGGATGCTACTCAGAGTTAGGGTAATACCTGCCTGGGATACAAGATCGGAGAGCTCCTCCATGCCTCTTTTCATGTAGTCCAGGGAGGTACGTCTCAGGTCATTCACACCAACATGGACAATGACAGTGTCATATTTGTACTTATTGTGGAGTGACCTGTGTGCATGTTATGTGGCGGATCTTGGCACCTGACAGGCAGCTGACAGTAACTTTCTCCTTGTTTAGTCTACTGAGTGGAACATCAGTGTGCCTGACTATAGAGTCACCTATGACTAGAATGTTGGGTACGTTGTTATGCGTTATGGGCTGTGGTTGAGTGGCACACTGAGTTTGTGGGCTGTGTTGGGGGGTGGAGTTTGCTTGCGTTTATGCTTTGGATGTCCCTGATGCTTGGCCAGGTTTTTATTGATAGCTTCTGCGAATGTAGGTGTGTGTGTTGTGTTTCTGTGTGTGTGTTTTGGTGGTGTAGGTTTTGAGGGACTATGTGATGAGTGTGGTGCAGAAGGACTTGGGGACTCAGAAGCCTACAAACAGTCTAGACCACTTAACAGGAAAGGCATGAAACGTGCTTAAATTTTTTTTTTGTTCTTTCCCAGATGCTCTCTTTGTACACAGTAGGAGTGCCTGAATTCAGAATAATCTCACTGCACTCAGTTGAGTGAGCAAATGAGATGGGCCCAGAAGGAGTATCCAGGCACAAAATTTACAAGAGGGGTGGGCAGTTTCAAAGCCACTAAGATTAACACCAAAACAGAAACAGGGAGGGTGGGTGGAAAAACTAACTGAAGAACCGAGTTAAAACTTCCCGTACAGTTAATATTCATGCAAACACAATTAAATAAATTTAAATAGTGTATTTGAAAAAGAGTGCAGATAAAGGTACTTAAATTCTCTTATACGTCCAGTTGAATACAGCTAGATCTTAGCCGGCCAAAGGTGAGGCCTAAGATGCCACTTTTCTTAAGTTTAACGTCCAGGAAGTCTATTTCTTCTGAAGACACTTTACTAGTAAATTTAAAAAACGATGATGTGGTATTCAGAAAGTCAATAAAAATGTTTAGCTCATCTAGCGAAGGTACATGTCACTACCAAAGCAAAACACATTATTTTCTAATATAGTCTCCAACATTGAGCATATCAAATTCACTTTGTCACTCGAGTAAAATTGCTTGGAGAAGAATAGATGCCTATATTCTCAATGCTCCAAGCATTGGGGATCACCGTAAATAATGATGTTATGTCCATAGTAACAAAAAAGTACTGTTCCGTGGTATTCCTAACTACATCATATAGCTTATACAAAAATGTATTTGCGTCTTTTAATACACTGTTACAGGTCTCAAGTACTGGTTGTAAGGCCTTTTCCGCATAAATGAATAAAGGCTCCATATCCCAGCCTCTGCTGGAAACAGTGGGTCTTATTTGGGTGGGGTATAGAGGTATTTATGGACTTCAGGTAGTCCATAGATGGGTACAAAGGTATGTCAACAGTAATATTTGAATAATTCTGTTATTCTACCATCTATCAACAGGTCAAAAATCATCACAGACGCTCTTATCAGAAATAGCTTTAGCTTGTATGGCAGTAATTTTTTGATGCGTATCAACATCATTCAATAGTAAAAGCATTTGCGAAAGATACAAGTTTTTGTTGAGTACTACTACCCCTCCCCCCTTATCCGCAGGTTTAATTTCAATAGGTAATAGATGATTTAGCTGATAAAGTGCATGATTTTCAGTTGTGCTGAGATTATAGTGACCGCAATGAGTCCCATCTGCAAAAAATGTCTAATTTCAGCCTCACATACTGCAACAAAAGTATCCACTACTGGATGCATTTTAGGAACGAAACTACTGGGTTTGGAAAAAGTTGAACGTACAATGTCAGACTTCCCAAACATAGTTTTTAACGTGAGTGTTCTGGCAAAAAGCCTCTACTCTTGCAAACTGTCAGCTAAGTCAGTTTTCTGGGTAGGAATAAGATAACCCGCTTTTTAAAACAGATAGTTGCGACTCAAAGTAATGTCAGATATATTCAGGACCAAACCTTTGAAACTTGGCTCCTGGTAAATCTCTGCTGCTGTGTTGGAACATTCTGCCTGTTCAGGCCTTTGCCTCTCCTTCCACGGCTCCTCGATATCTACTTGTTGGGCAGCGGTTCTTGTAATTGAAAAGGAAGTAGTGGCAATTCCTTCGGTCGCCTCTCCTCTTCCAAAAAAGGTTTAGTTATAGTATTAGAGTTAACATTGTCAACCTTTACTGGAGGTAGAGGAATGGTCTATGGATGCAGTATTGGTTACTTCCGGTGCAGTACCTAGCAAGTGCATAACTTCAGTGGGTCTCGCTGGTAAGTTAGTATCTTCTTCCACTGTCCTTGTAGAAGGGGGTGTGTCGTATAGCTCAGGAGGTCATTCATTCTCCTGTTGGGTAGGTCTGGGCCATGCAAAGACACTCCCACTTTGGAAATCTGTTAAATCTCTCGAAGTTTCTTTAACTTGCCGCTCTGCAGATGATTTTCATACCCCAGAATCTGTTTGTGTAAAATGTCAATTCTGTCAAGGATAATGTCACTAGAGTAATAAGTATTTAGCATATTCGTGTAGGAACACGTCAAGTCCTCAGTCAGTTCATGTTCCTGAGGTAAAAAATAGTCCGTCAGCAATTTCATATAGTCTTATCCTAACTGTAGGTTCATTTGTTGCCATTTCTTAAGGAGATCAGGATAATAGGTCTCCATAAGTAGGCATAGTTAGGACTCGTCCCCTGGGTACAATTTTATACCTTAGTGCAGCCACAAAATAAAGTCTCTGCCATTGCAGATATTTAAATTTGCACATTTTATTCTCATAATCACAAAATTGTTCCTTGAAACATAGCTGCATACCTTCATTAGCATTAATGCATCGCTCAGGGGAAGATAAGCTGACTGATTAGAGGGTTAGTTTCCATACATAGAATATGATCCAAATTACTGCTGGTAGATATCCACATATTGACTTCATATCCTTTAGCCATGTTCAGTGTTGGTATCACAAACAGCAAAACCAAAAAGAGAAAATGTATACCAACAACTGCAAAGGCAGGGCTCAGAGCAGGCAGTAATACAGCAACAAAAGAGCAGAGCCCAAACCACCATGACTGTTCAGGATAAACACAATAGTGCTTCGATCAAAAAATGCAAAAAATCTTTATTGAAGAGCTCAACGTAAGCACTCTCACGACCTCTGTGGTTGCTTCATCAGACTGCATTCAAACAGTTTCTCAGCTTAAATGCATAGAGCAATTGACACCTTGTAAATTGAATCAAGTCATTGTGCCTAAAAACACTATATAGTGAAAAAATATAATAAAATTATATATATATATATATATATATATATATATATACACACACACACACACGTACATAAGAAGTTGCATATTCGATAAATTAAATGTGAAACGTTAAATAACTAATAGCTGCCTTAGTAAAAATATAAACAAGAATACATATATAAAATTAGATGGAATAAAATGTATGTATATATACATCTGTCTGTCTCATTAATGTTTTAAACTTCTAGCTTTAAGAAACAGCTTCAAAGAAACCATTTAATTAACACCAGGTGGTGTATATGCATTTAATTTAAAAATCTACTTTTGTTCTAAAGCTTTGGTGCGATTCTTTCAATAATCATTTTTTATTATTTTTCACAACCATATTACAAATTCACACATTATATACAAAATGCTTCCATTGGTTAATTTCACGTATATATCAACCTCATGTATTGATCAAAGGTACAGCACTAACAATCAATAGGAAAATAATAAAAAAAAAAAAAATAAAAAAAAAAAAAAATTCCAACATTAACAAATCCAAGCCAATAATCTGTCTTTTCTGTACATTTTCTATCTAATCTAAGGTTGATTTAGACTATATTGTAATTATGAATATTTGCCTATTAATGAAATTATATATAGCCACAAATTGGTTGAACCCAGCCCAGACATCGTGGGAAAATTTCAGATTGTTGGCAATAAAACACATCTTAGCGGATAAAGTGTTAATTAGTGATCACAAGAAAAATATCAACAACATAAAAATTTGGTGCGATTCTTTGTCACCACCTCTCTTCCCTTCTGATAAAATATCCAAAACAAAAAAATTTTTGTACACAGGTATCTGAATTAATGGCAGAGAGGTCTTCCAGAGGTAAACCTCTGTTTGTGGATAGAATAGATTATAATGTAGGGCATGACCCTAGTGAACAAAATAAACTTAGATTTCCACTCTCATATACTGGGGATATTGGAACATTCTTTGATGTATTTAAACAGAACTGGAGTATTTTAAAGACTATAGGTGAACTGGATGGATTACTGGATGATACATCTAGGTTTGCCTTTAAGAATAAGAAAAATCTTAAATGTCAACTATAGTTATAAGATGTCACAAAGGAAAGGTACTTATATATGCAGGAATTGCACAGCGTGTCAATATGTGCACTCCTGCTTGAAATACACTCATATGGCTCCAAACTTTGAGATAGTGGCTACACACTACGCTGATTGTAAAATTAGGAATCTAATATATTTTGCTTTTTGCACAGCATGCAACGCCTACTATGTAGGCAAGACGAATCATATGCTTAAGGAGCGCATTCAAGAGCATTATAAGGATATCAATCATAAAACTACCAGTGCTCTTTATAAGCACATGGAACAAGAAGGTAGGTCACACATTTTTAAATTTTTTGTTTTGGATATTTTATCAGAAGGGAAGAGAGGTGGTGACATTAAGAATTGCACCGAAGCTTTAGAACAAAAGTGGATTCTTAAATTAAATGCATATACACCAGCTGGTGTTTATGAAATGGTTTCTTTGAAGACGTTACTTAAAGCTAGACGTTTAAAACATTAATGATGCAGAGAGATGTATATATGCATACATTTTATTCTAATTTTATATATGTATTCTTGTTTATATCTTTACTAAGGCAGCTATTAGTTATTTAAAATGTTTCACATATTTAATATATCTAATATGCAGCTACTTAATATGTCTTGTATACATGTGTGTGTGTGTGTGTGTATATATATATATATATATATATATATATATATATATGTGTATATAATTTTGTTTTTTCACTATATACTGTTTTTAGGCACTGTGCGTTTTTTGATGACTTGATTCAATTAACAAGGTGTCAATTGCTCTATGCATTTAAGCTGAGAAACTGTTTGAATGTAGTCTGATGAAGCGACCACAGAGGTCATGAAAGCGCTTACTTTGAGCTCTTCAATAAAGATTTTTTGCATTTTTTATCGAAGCACTATTGTGTTTATCCTGAACAGTCGTGGTGGTTTGGCTCTGCTGTTTAGTTGCTGTATTATTGCCTGCGCTCTGAGCCCTTCCTTTGCGATTGTTGGTATACATTTTCTCTTTTTGGTATTGGTCGCAAATCCCCAGCTTTCTGCAAGGAAAATACTGCAAGCCCTGGGGTTCATGGCCTGTTGCATTTTAGTAATTCCATATGCAAGACTGCATATAAGGAAACTCCAATGGTATCTAAAAAGCCTATGGTATCTGGAAACAATGATTTCTATATTTCCTTGTATGAAGACAGAGTTCCTTTGGTGGGCAGAGGCCTACTACTACAACAGGGGACTCCCTTTCACTCTACCACCTGCCGCCCAAACCCTAACAGACGCATCAGACTGTGCATGGGGGGCTCACATGGCAGGGCACTGCATTCAGGGCAGATGGAACCTGAGACAGATGCACCTGCATATCAATCAAAAAGAAATGTTAGCTGTGCAGAAAGCTCTGACAGCCTTCAAAGACCGTATTCTTCCAGGACTATTGGTAAAGACAGACAACACCACAGATGTTCTTCATGTTTCACTGTTGCAGTCATTACATTTGGGGTTATCTGCTTGCAGGTTGCCCTCAGTTGGCCTGATTAACGAAGTCTTGGGTCCTGCGTCGGTTGCTGTCATTTCTTCCATGACGCCAGGTCATCAGGGGTATAAAACATGCAGCCGATGCCATTACATCCATCTTTCTTGCCCTGCGGTGCCCAAAGCAGTTCGCAAGTGCTGGTCGGCTGACTCCTGAAATTTTTTTTTGAGTTTTAGAACCAGTCTTAAACTAAACCCAAGTACCCCATTGGGAAGACTTTTTCTTGCTCCTTACCGATGTCAGTAAAAGTTGCAGAAAGCAAATACCTCATAAAGATTTTCATTCGTACTGTATTCCTTGCGTAGGCCCTGACCAACGATGTACCTTGCTGTCGGTTTTGTGCTTTATTTAATCAGCACACTATCCATAGTCTGTATATTTTTGCCTCTAAATATTTAAGTTCTCTGTTTAATTATCCAGAAATGTTAGCCATCAGACTACTGGGATTCCGAAAAAACACAAAAATAGAGACAGTTCACAGAGGTCTAAAACTGCAGACAATGCTTCTCCTAAGCCAGTCGCCAGTACTCCGTGAGGAGCTTTCGGAGCCCCTGATACCCGCTACTTCTGATTAGCAGGCCTTTACTGAAACCCATACGGAGTCCGGTATGCCGCAAGATACTTCAACTATGGAACCCGCGGATGTATCTACCTTGGATGGGCCCGGAGCCGCTGTGCAGGCACCGGCTTCTGAGGGTGTATTCAGGCCTACAGACTTGCGTATTACGTTGACGCCTCCTTCATTACTTAGGCCTAAATCTCGATCAGTGTCTAAAAAAGACGCCCAGGCCTCATGCTCATGCCTAAAAAATAAATAAGAATGACTGAAGATCTAATAACTCAGCGGTAGCCAAACCCCCCCCCCCTTTCTAAGAGGCCTAGGACTGAGGTTGATTGAGTCCTGATCAGGATTCCTTTTTTTTCTGAGACTACTGATGATCTGGATTTGCCTTTACCTACGTATGAGGATTCTGATGCAGAGGACTCTATTCCCGCTGCTTCCCCGCCTGAGGATTTTTCTTTTGGGGAAACCTTACGTACTCTAAGGGAGCATTTTCACTGGGAAAGCCTGGGTTTTTCTGATTCAAAACAGGCTTAGGGATTTCCTTCTACCTCAGCATAGGTCTTTAGCTATTCCTCCTCTTCTAGACATTGTTGATGATGCTTTCTCTGAATCTAGTTTGGCCCCTGATTCCCTGTCTCCTGCTCCCAGAAAACCTGGCAGATACTACAGGGTCCCAGAGTCCCACACGTTCCTTTTCAAAAATCCTATTGCAGATCCAGAGACTATTTCACAGGGGCCCATGGGCATTAAGGCTTCTGCTGCTAAAAATCCTACCTCTTCTGATAGAGACTCTAGGTGCTGGATAGATGGGATAAAAAGGTTTACACTTCTGCAGCCTTGGCCATTAGGGCTTTAAACTGCCAGTTTCATATGTTAAAATATCAAAAACATACTTTGCGATGCGGTTTTGATAAATTAGAGGCCTCTTGCAGGGCTGCTGTTACTGGGTCTGTGCTCAGAAGGCATGCTTGGCTTAAGGAGCAATCTTTGCCTGAACATGTTAAGGCTAAATTGTTGGATGCTTTTTTAAATCAGGACCGCCTGTTTGGCAACAAGGCTGAGGAAGTTCTTAAGATGGAAGATGAAGCTAAATCTATGCAAACTGTTAAAGATTTTTTTACAAGTTCAAGTCTCCAAGATTTAGTAGGCACTAGCCCTCTAAGAATTGGTCCTTTCCAGCCCCATCCATGTCTTCTCAAGCCAAACTCAGACACAGCAAAAACCCCAGGTTTCAGTCCCAGGGGACTCGCAGAACTAAGCAGTGGGGGGCCTCCACTTCCAAGTCTGGGAATAAGACTCCCCCCTATGGTAAACTGTCTCAGTTACTTCCTTTTAAAATGTCCAAGCACTTAACTACTGCCTCTTTGTGGGGAAAGATTGCTCTTCATGCAAAGAATTGGGAACTCATTACCCTGGACAAATGGATTTTAAGTTGTGTCCCAGGGATACAGATTTCACTTCCACATGTTGCCAACACCAAATGGGTGGCCGGACCTACCCCCAAATCAGTGGGCAGAGGCCCAAAAACAAGTACTTTCTCTCTCAAGCATGGGGGCTTTTCAGCTGGTACCAGAACAGGAAAAGGGACAAGGTTTCTACTCAAGACTTTTCCTGGTACCTAGTAAAGACAATTCATGGTGTCCTATCCTGGACCTGTCTACTCTAAACACCTTTTTGGAGATGTCAAAATTCAAGATACTGACTCTTCACCAATTACTTCCTATGCTAGGCAAAGATGCCAGGTTGGCAACACTAGATTTAAAAGAAGCATACCTGCACATCCCAATCAGGGAATCTTGTAGAAGATACCTATGCTTCAAAGCATGCTACACGCACTATCAGATGTTCGTGTTTCACTGTTGCAGTCATCACTATAGGGTTTTTCCTGCCAGCAGGCAGCCCTCGGTTGGCCAGAATCCCAAAGTCTGGGTCCGGCGTCGGCTGTGTACTCATCCTCGCTGACGTCAGTGCGCCAGGGGTACAAAGCTCCCAGCCGACACCATGTTCTCCAGTCTTTCTTGCCGCGCGGTGGAAGCAGTTGGCAAGTGCCGGTCGGCTGACTCCTCTTATTTTTGGTACTTCAATCCGAAGACATGCTTCTTTTCAAAGCAAAGTACCCCGTTGGGGAAACTTTTTTCTTGCTCCAGTCCTATGTAAGAAAAAGTTAATAATTGTATTTCATGTGGGAAGCAAATACCTCATAAGGATTTTCATTTTTACTGTATTCCTTGCCTAGGCACTGACCACGATGTAGCTAGTTGTCGGTTTTGTGCTAGATTTAATCAACGTACTGTTAAACGGAGATACAATTTTGCCTTTCATTACTTTGGGAGGCGATTTAATTATAGCATGTCTGACACGCTTCCGACTACCGGAGTTCATAAAAGGCGCAAGGATAAAGATAGGCCTCCGAGGTCCAAATCAGACAGTTTACAATTAGAGCCAGCTGCCGGTTCGGCCGTCGTCAGTGAGGCGCTTTCCCAGCCCCTGTCATTGGCCATTTCAGAACCGCTTGCCGATACAGACTCCATCGAGGAGCCACCTAGGCCTTCGGATATTCCAGGTGCAGGACCTTCGGATAATGCTCCCTCGGATGGGTCCGGAGCCGCTGTGCAGGTACCTGCTTCCGAGGGGGTTTTCAGGCCTACGCAGCTTCAGGTAAAGGCAAAGACTCCTCCTAAAACAAAGACTCAAGCCCAGGCCTCCTCTGATCCAGGACCTAAATCTCAAAAACAAATGCTTAAAATGGCTGAGGACTTGCTAACTATGATTAGAGGTTTCCATTCCCCTCCAGAGAAAAGGCCAAGACAAGAATTGGATTATGAATCCTCTTATCAGGTATCCATCTCTTCAGTGTCTTCCTCTGAACAGGATTATACTTTCCCTCCTTATGAGGATTCTGACGCTGAAGAATCCATTCCTTCAGCTTCTCCTCCTGAAGATTACTCTTTTGGGGAAACTTTACATGACATGAGGGAACATTTTCACTGGGAAGGGCAGAAGTACTCTGACTCTAAGGGAAGGCTTAGGGATTTCCTTCTTCCCCAACACAGACCCCTGGCTATTCCTCCTATTTTGGGTATTGTGGATGATGTCTTTACTGAGTCTAATTTAACCCCCGACTCCTTTCCTCCGGCCCCTGCTAAGCCTGATAGATATTACAGAGTCCCTGACTCTCACCAGTTTCTATTTAAAAATTCTACTGCTGATCCAGAAACCATTTCTCAGGGTCCTAAGGGTGTTAAGGCTGCCACTGCTAAGAACCCTGTTCTGTCAGATAAGGATTGTAGAACTTTGGAGAGATGGGGCAAAAAAGTGTACACTTCTGCTACTTTATCTATTAGGGCTTTGAATTGTCAATTTCATATGTTGAAATATCAGCGATACCTTTTGTCTGTTATGAAACAAAAAATGTGTACCATTTCTGCATTGGCAGACAATAAGGAATTACAAGATTTGATGCATGATATTGAGCAAGTGGGGAAACATACCTTACACTGTGGTTTTGATGCTTTGGAGGCCTCTTGCAGGGCGGCAGCCACTGGCACGGTCATTAGAAGGCATGCTTGGTTAAAGGAACAAAATTTGCCTGATCAAGTAAAAGCAAAATTACTGGATGCTCCTGTTCAACATAATGTTTTGTTTGGGTCTAAGGCTGAAGAGGTTATAAAGAAAATGGAGGATAAGGCAAAATCCTTGCAAACTGTTAAGGATTTCTTACAAGTTCAGCCTCCTAGATTTAGCAGAAATTGGCCAGCTAAAAATTGGTCCTTTCCCAGATCGTACAGGCCTCAGAGGCGTATATATAGGCGCCCCAGAGGGAGCGCCCAAGCTCAGACCTCATATAGGCCTAGACAGTGGAGTGCTTCCACCCCCAGGGGTGGAGAAGATAGGTCTCAACCTTATAGGCAACAGGCTCAATGACTCCCCCTACATGGCTCCAGGAACCTCTCTTCTGGATGCTCCTCTGGGAGGAAAACTTTCTCTTTCACCGAAATTGGACTTGCATAACCCAAGACAAGTGGGTTCTGGATGTAGTTTTAAGAGGTTACAAATTCCACTTTCACACCTTGCCAAAACCAAATGGATGGCCAGACCTACCAAAAACTCAATGGGCAGAGGTACTAAACAGGTGAGGCCCCTCATGGCTATGAGGGCCATAGAATTGGTTCCAAATTCAGAGACTGGACAAGGCTTTTATTCAAGAGACTTTCTAGTTCCCAGAAAGCAAAATACTTGGAGACCCACCCTGGATCTGTCAGTCTTAAATACTTTCCTGGAGATACCAAAGTTAAAGATGCTTACTCTGCAACAGCTCCTGCCAATGTTGAGCAAAAATGCATGGATGGTGACATTGGACTTAAAGGAGGCTTACCTACACATTCCTATCAGACAGGAGTGCAGAGGATACCTCAGGTTCAAGGCAAGCTCGAAACATTACCAATTCTCTGTGCTGCCCTTTGGCTTATCTACTGCGCCCAGGGTCTTTACCAAGTGCCTGACACCAGTAGTAGCTTACTGCAGACTCAAGGGAATTCAAATTTACCCTTATCTGGACGACTGCCTTATTCAAGCAGACAGCAAGGACTTCTTACTTCAGCACCTGGAATTTGTTCAGAATCTACTCAAGTGCCTGGGATTCACTGAGAACGTAAAAAAGTCAAATTTGACACCCACTCAACAGATAACTTTCCTGGGTGCTCTTTTAAGCACTACAACCCAGATGGCATTCCTGACGCCAGAAAAACAACTTCAGCTGGCTTCAACTTTCAAAAGCCAGGCGTTGGTCTCAGCTAACTGCAAGGAAATTTCTGCAGGCTTTGGGTTACATGGCTTCTTGCATCCTACTCGTATCATATGCAAGACTGCATATGAGGAAGATACAATGGTACCTAAAAAGCATATGGTCCCAGCATTGTCAGTCTGGAAACAGTGATTGCTGTCTTGCCTTACCTGCAAAAGGAATTTCATTGGTGGGCCACGGCATGTCTTCAAAACAAAGGGAAAGCCTTCAGTCTACCTCCAGCCAACCAAGTGATAACCACGGACGCCTCGGATTATGCATGGGGAGCCCACTTGCAGGGGAAAGGCATGCAAGGTTTTTGGACAGAGGATCAGAAACATCTACATATCAATTTAAAAGAGATGTTAGCTGTACAGAATGCCCTCATGGCTTTCAGGGATCTTTTACAGCCAGGGCAGCTACTGGTATGGATGGACAACACCACAGATGTCCTTCAAGGATGCATCTGCAGTCTTTACAAATGGGTTGTCCTGTCGTCAGGCAGCCCTTCGGTCGGCCGGATTCCAAAGTCTGGGTCTGGCTTCGGCTGGTGTCGCACTTCACCCGACGTCATTGCGGCAGTCATTCGGGTATAAAGGCATCAGCCGACGCCATTTTCCTCCGTCTTTCTTGCCGCGTGGCGCCCGAAGCAGAAGCTGTTCGCAAGTGCCGGTCGGTCAGATCCAGAGATTACTACTACCGAATACTACTTCGAAGACTTCTATAAAGCTAAGTACCCCGTTGGGGACTCTTTCTTGCCTCAGCCGATGTCAGAGAAAGTTAATAACTGTTTATCTTGTGGGAAACAAATACCTCAAAGATTTCCACTCCTATTGCATACATTGTTTAGGCCCAGACCACGACGTAGCAGCTTGTCTAGCCTGTGCTTCTTTTAACCGACGGACGCTTAGACGTCGCTCGGACTTTGCTGAACAGATTTTCGGCTCCGATTTTGCCTACATTACTGCCGTCGGATCCTCAGACTACGCAAATAACCAAAAAACGCAAAGAAAAGGACCGACACTCGCGGTCCGCGGTTTCGGCCGAAACCGCGGTTAAGCAAACCACGAGTGTCTGTTTCGGCCGAAACCGAGCAAGCGGTTCTTTCTTCAGCTGATAACTTGCCTTCTACTGAGGCCTCTTCTAACCTGGTAGAAACGGCTTCTGAAATCCAACCTTCTGTTGCGATTTCACAGGATTTATCAGACACCATTCCCCTAGATATTTCTACCCCTGCACGTGGAGCTGCTAGGCCTCCTCCAGCTATGTCTATTAAGGCCTTTGCCAGGGCTAAAGCAGCCAAAGCATCAAAACCTGTGCCTGCCAAGCCCCCCTCTCGGCCCAGCACCAGCTCCCATATGCTTTCTTTGGCAGAGGATCTCATCTCTTTAATTCGTGGAGCCCAGCCTCATCCAGACAGGGCCTCTCTCCCTCCTCCAGGTAAAAGAGGCCTATAGCAGAGCCCCCTGAGCCAGTAGCCACAGATGTTTCCTCTGATGACTCAGAACATACAGACCCTCCTGAGGCTTCTTATTCTCCTTACGAAGACACTGATGCTGAGGAGTCCATCCCTTCAACCTCTCCTCCTGAGGAATTTTCCTTTGGGGAAACCTTGCATGCTATGAGGGAACAATTTCAGTGGCAGGGTCAAGATTTCTCAGACTCTAGAAAAAGGCTTAGGACCTTTCTACATTTGCCACAGCATAGGCCTTTAGCTATACCTCCAGTTCTATCTGTTATTGATGATGCATTTAATGATGCTTGCACTGCTCCTGATACTTTACCTCCGGCTCCTGCTAAGCCCGATAGGTACTACAGGGTCCCGGACACTCATCACCACTTATATAAGGCTCCTTTTGCAGATCCAGAGACTATCTCCCAGGGCCCTAAAGCTGTAGCAGCTGCTACTTCTAAAAACCCCCTCCCCTCTGAAAGGGAATCCAGGTCCTTAGAGAGATGGGGTAAAAAAGTTTACACCTCTGCTACTTTGTCAGCTAGAGCTTTGAACTGCCAATTTCATATGATTCAATATCAAGAGTTTATGCTTGACCAGTTGACTAAAAAGCTGTCCTCTGAAGAATCTTTAGATAAAAAGTATGTTCAAGAAATGTTACATAACATACAGCAGGTTAGTAACCATTCTTTAAAATGTGGCTATGATGCACTGGGAGGCTTCCTTTAGATCAGCCATGACTGGCACAGTTATCAGACGGCATGCATGGTTGAAAGAACAGGCATTACCAGACCATGTCAAATCTAAGCTTTTGGATGCACCTATGGACAAGGTCAATTTATTTGGTGCCCCCGCACAGCAGGTACTAAAAAAGATGGAAGAGAAAGCAAAATCTGTGCAAACAGTGAAAGATTTCTTACAAGTTCAACCTCCAAGGTTTAGCAGGAACTGGCCCTCCAAGAATTGGTCCTTTCCGGACTCCTCTAAGGCACAAAGAGAAAGGAATAGGCGCTCTAGAGGCAGAAACCAATCCAGGGGTGCCTACAGGGGTCGCCAGTGGCAGGGTAACAACCAACGAGGCACGGATACAGCCACCACCACTACAACAACTCAATCACAGTGACTTGGCGGTGGCACCTACCAGGGAACAACTAGAAGCACCCTTAGGCGGAAAGCTAACATTATTTTCAAGAAACTGGCACTGCATTACAAGAGAAAAATGGATTTTGCAGACTATAGACAAAGGTTACAGGTTCCATTTCCATACACTACCAGGAAAGAGAGGAATGCCAAACCTACCACCTTCTCAAAGGGCAGAAGCTCTAAAACAAATATCTCAATTATTAAGAATGAGAGCTGTGGAAAAGGTACCATTTATGGAGCAAGGGAAGGGATTTTACTCCAGGCTCTTCCTGGTACCAAGAAAAGAAAACAAATGGAGGCCTATTCTAGACCTGTCCGCTTTAAACACATTCCTCATTGTTCCAAAATTCAAAATGCTGACCCTACAGCAGCTTCTTCCCATGCTGGGCAAGGAGTCTTGGCTGGTAACTCTAGATCTCAAGGAGGCATACCTGCACGTCCCCATAAGACCAATTTGCAGAAGATACCTCAGATTTCTTGCAGGATCAGAGCATTATCAATTCTCAGCATTGCCCTTTGGCTTATCTACTGCCCAGAGTGTTCACGAAATGCCTGCCATCAGTAATCGCTCATTGCAGACTTCAGGGAATTCAAATCTATCCCTACCTGGACGACTGCCTGATGCAAGCGGACAACAAAAACAAACTAACAGAAGACTTACAAAGAGTCATCTACCTGCTGCAAGCCCTGGGATATACAGTCAATACAAAAAGTCAAGGCTGATTCCATCCCAAAGAATAACCTTTCTGGGTGCAGAACTGGACACATCAAAACAAATGGCATTTCTAACTGCAGAAAAGAAAGAGCAACTTCCTCTCTACTTCTTGGCATTAACAAAGCAGAGCCATCTAACTGCAAGAAAAGTGCTACAAGCTCTAGGCTTCATGGCATCCTGCATAATTCTGGTCCCTCATGCCAGGCTGCATATGAGAAAGCTACAGTGGTACCTAAAGAATTTGTGGTCTCAGCACAAGCACAGCCTAGAAACCAAAATTCCAATGATCCCATGCCTGAAGCAAGAGTTCTTATGGTGGGCTCAGGCCTGTCAATCAAACACAGGACTGCCCTTCTGCAAAAGTCAACCAAGACAAACCATCACGACAGATGCCTCAGACCTCGGTTGGGGGCACACATGATGGGCAAGTGCATTCAAGGCCTATGGACTCAAGACCAGCTGCATCTGCACATAAATCTAAAAGAAATGATGGCAGTAAAATTGGCAATCCAGGCATTCAGACCTTTTCTCCAAGAAGGCCAGTTGATGATAAGGACAGACAACACCACAGTTATGTGGTACATCAACAAACAGGGAGGCACACACTCATACCCTCTATGCCGGCTGGCACTGGACCTATGGGATGTGGCTCTGAGCTACAACATTCAGTTACAGGCAATTTATGTACCAGGGAAGGAAAACATTCTAGCAGACATATTAAGCAGAACTACAACAGATGCCCACGAATGGATGCTGCATCCGGACATCTTCAAAACCATCACAAGAGAATGGGGATTACCACAAATAGACTTGTTTGCATCCCCATTCAATCACCAGTTGAAGAAATTCTGCACAAGGACTTACCACCCACTTGCTTGGAAGGTGGACTCCTTATCCTTCAGTTGGAAAAGCCTGACAGCATACGCATTCCCACCACTTACTTTGATGCACAAGGTGCTTCTCAAGATCAAAGAGGAACGTCCGAGGATCATTCTGATAGCCCCAGACTGGCCAAGACAACATTGGTATCCACTGCTGAGGAGCATGTCCCGGGAACAAATATGGACACTGCCCCTGATCCCATTACTGCTGACACAGAACAACTACAACATCCTGCATCCAAACCTAAAAACTCTGCAGCTAACTGCCTGGAACATTACATAACAGCAATTAACCCAAATTTATCCCAAAGGGTTAAAGACATAATCCTGGAGGCTCGTAGAGCTTCAACAAGAAAGAATTATGCAGCAAAATGGAAAAGATATCTCATCTGGAGTACTGCAAAGGGGCAAGATGCGACACTGGTGAACATAGCCAACATCCTGGAGTACTTGGCGGAGCTCTTCCATACAGGCCTGTCCTATTCCTCCATCAAGATACATGCATCAGCTATTTCAGCAGAATACAGCTTGGATCCTCCTGTCTTCTCACATCCTCTGCTCAGACAGTTTCTGAGAGGAATTAAAAATGTAAAACCTCCCAGGAAACCTCCATTGCCAGCATGGGACTTTTGTGCTAGAAAAACTGACTCTACATCCTTTCGAACCAGCAGCTACAGCAGAATTGCAATACTTATCCTGGAAGACTGCTTTCCTGCTGGCAATAACTTCAGCTAGAAGGGTCTCTGAACTACAGGCATTAATGGCAGTACAACCCTTCCTGATCTTCCATCAAGATAGTGTCCATGAGAACAAATCCTACATTTATGTCTAAGGTGGTATCCAGAGTCTCTTTAAATCAGGCTATCCACCTTCCTACATTCTTCCCCAATCCACAGAACAGGGGAGAAAAGCTCTTACATACCTTGGATGTACACAGACAATTACGCTACTACCTGGACAGGACAAAAAACAATAGAAAAACTGACCAGCTTCTGGTAGCATATGCAACAGGAAAGGAAGGAAAACCAATTTCTAAACAGACAATCTCCAAATGGATAGGAAATTGCATTAGAGTTTGTTACTCCTACCATGGAAAGAAAACTCCAGAGAACATCAGGCCTCACTCCACAAGGGCTACAGCCACTACCACAGCTTTCTTACGAGGAGTGGCTACCAAGGATATTATAGAGGCTGCTACTTGGACCTCCGTGCATACATTTGCCAAGCATTATAACTTACCTCTATACTGTAGATCCCGTGCTGGTTTTGCCACTGCTGTTTTGCAAGGGATCCTGACTACACCATAATCTATTCTCATTTCCTCCTCCCCTAGTTTAGCTATGGTATTCTACCCATTTGTAAAGACTGCAGATGCATCCTTGAAGGACATAGTACAGTTTTGTACCTACCATAAATGTAGATGTCCGAGAGGAGTGCATCTGCAGTCAGGATTACCCACCCTCCTTCCCCTCTGAGGTACTCCTAGGGTACTTACCAATCTTTAGCTAGCTTGGGGGGGATCTATTATGGTGTATTTGTTTGTATATATGTACATACATGCTTATTTTGTGTGTTTGCTCTGTACTATTTGGAAACTTTGGCATTTATCCAAATTTAGCCATCCAAGAGGGCACCTGGCATCTGGGGCAAGAAACACTGAGGAAAATGGCGTCGGCTGATGCCTTTATACCCGAATGACTGCCGCAATGACGTCGGGTGAAGTGCGACACCAGCCGAAGCCAGACCCAGACTTTGGAATCCGGCCGACCGAAGGGCTGCCTGACGACAGGACAACCCATTTGTAAAGACTGCAGATGCATTCCTCTCGGACATCTACATTTATGGTAGGTACAAAACTGTACTTTATGTGGTACATAAACAAGCAGGGGGGGGTTCACACTCCTACCCCCTTTGCAGACTAGCCATGACTCTATGGAACGCAGCACTAGCTTGCAAAGTGGATCTACAAGCTCAGTTCCTGCCAGGGAAACAAAACACTCTGGCAGCCTGAACAGGAATCTCAGATCCACACGAGTGGATGCTAGACACCCAAATATTCAAGATGATTACAGAAGCCTGGGGTTGCCCGGACATAGATCTATTTGCATCTCCCCACAACTACCAGTTACAGACTGCTTGCACAAGGACACATCACAAGCTAGCATAGAAAGTGGATGCTCTCTCATTCAGTTGGAGGAACCTTTCGGGGTATGCTTTCCCACCACTGCCTCTTCTACCAGGGGTGTTATTAAAAATAAAACAGGACAAACCAAAGATTATCTTACTGGCCCCGTATTGGCCTTGACAATTTTGGTACTCAACACTGATAAATCTATCCCAGGAACCTCCTTGGAGTCTACCTCAGATTCCAAATCTTTTGTCTCGGCATCAGGGCCAGGTCCTGCACTCATATATCAAAACTCGCAGCCTGGCGTATTCAGGGTCTATAATTAATTCTACCCTTACCAAACAGGTTTTGGATTTCATCTTAGAAGCCAGAAGGCCTAGCACTAGGAAATCTTATGCAGGAAAAGTGAAGAGATTTTACACCTGGATGCAGGTTCAGAAAACGGATCCTCATATACCAAATATTCCATTGATTTTGCATTACCTAACAGATATGTTGCATAAGGGTTTATCTTTTTCTTCCATAAAAATACATGCCTCCGCTATCTCTGCACATTATAATACAGATCCTCCAATTTTTTCACATCCACTTCTGAAACAATCTGAGGAGCAAAGAATTTAAGGCCCTTTAGGACTCCACCCATTCCTGCTTGGGACCTCAATTATGTACTGGAAAAGCTTATTCTGCCACCTTTTGAGCCTGCTGCCACATCCGATATAAAGTATTTATCATGGAATACTGTTATCCTACTGGCTTTAACTTCAGCCAGGAGAGTCTCGGAGTTACAAGCGCTCATGGCTGTGGAACCTTATATTATTTTTCATCAAGACAGGGTTGCTTTGAGGACTAACCTTACTTTCATGCCTAAAGTGGTTTTAAACCAAACTATATTCACCTGCTAACTTTTTTCCCTAATCCACAAAATAAGGCGGAGAGGATCTTGCATTCTTTGAACATACACAGGCAGCTTCGCTTTTACCTGGACAGAACCAAGGATATCAGGAAAACAGAACAACTATTTGTTTCTTGTGCATCAAATTCTCAAGGCAAAGCTATTTCAAAACAGACCATTTCTAAATGGATTGCTCATGGAATCAGATTTTGTTACTCACATCATGGAAAGCAAATCCCTGGAAAAATTAGGACACTCTACCAGAGCTGCTGCTACTTCAGCTGCCTTTCTCAGGGGAGTTCCTTCCAGAGATGTTTTGGAAGCTGCAACTTGGAGTTCAGTGCATACTTTCTATAAGCACTATAATCTCCCTCTTTATCCTAAATCTAGGGCAGGCTTTGCTTCTGCAGTTTTGCAAAGCCTTCTAGCCGCCCCTTCTACTCTATAACCGCCACCCTTTGTCTCAGCTTTGGGATTCAACCCTACAGTGATGACTGCAACAGTGAAACATGATGAACATAGTACAGTTGTGTACACTTACCATAAATGTAGATGTTAGAGTGTCTTCACTGTTGCAGTCTGGGTTACCCACCCTCCTGTCCCCTCTTATACTTTTATTGGTGTGGTTCCCTGCTTCACCCTTCTTCTGGGGTGTATTTTTGCTATAGGGTATGGGGTTTGTTGTATGTTACATTTTTGTTTTACTTTTAGCCTTATTTTTGGGCACCTGACATCTGGGGCAAGAAAAACTGGAGAACATGGCATCGGCTGGGAGCTTTGTATCCCTGGCGCACTGACGTCGGAGAGGATGAGTACACAGCCGATGCCGGACCCAGACTTTGGGATTCTGGCCGACCGAGGGCTGCCTGCCGGCAGGAAGAACCCTACAGTGATGACTGCAACAGTGAAGACACACTAACATCTACATTTATGGTAAGTGCACACAACTGTACTTTCTCTGCCCTGCCCTTTGGCTTATCTACTGCGCCCATGGTATTCACAAAGTGCCTAGCTCCAGTTATTGCATTTTGCAGGCAAAGAAATATTCAAATAAACCCATACCTGGTTGATTGTCTAATTCAGACAAAGCCAGGACATGCTTTTGAATCATCTGGCCTTTGTAAAAAGGGTTCTAACTTGTCTGGGGTACACCATAAACGAAAAGAAATCACACCTGGTACCCTGTCAAATTATATTCCTGGGAGCAAGCTTGAATGGAACTTCCCAGATGGCTTACCTCACACCAGAAAAGCAAATTCATTTGACAACCTACTTCATACAAGTGGCCACAAAAACCCTGCTTATCTGCAAGACAAATACTGCAAGCCTTGGGGTTCATGGCCTCCTGCATTCTTCTAATTCCATATGCAAGACTGCATATGAGGAAACTACAGTGGTATCTAAAAAGCCTATGGTGTCAACATTCTCAAGACCTAGAAACAATGATTCCTATCATTGCCTTGCCTACGCCTAGAGTTCCTTTGGTGGGCAGAGGCCTGCCACCAAAACAAGGGACTACCTTTTACACCACCCGTGCCGCCCAAACCCTAGCAGATGCATCAGACTATGCATTGGGGGGGGGGGGGGCTCACCTGGCAGGGAAGTGCATTCAGGGCAAATGGAACTAGAGTCAAATGCACCTTAATATCAATCAAAAAGAAATGTTAGCTGTACAGAATGCTCTGACAGCCTTCAAGGACCACATTCTTCCAGGGCAACTAATGGTAAAGACGGACAACACCACTGTTATGTAGTACATAAACGAGCAAGGGGGGGTACACATTCTTACCCCTTCTGCAGACTAGGCATGGCATTGTGGAACACAGCCTTGAGCTACCAAGTGCACCTACAAGCTCTATTCCTGCCAGGAAAGTTAAATACACTGACAGACTAAACAGAAACCTCATGGACCCACACGAGTGGAAACTGGAACCAAGGATTTTCAACATGCTGAGAAGCAAATGAGGGAGCCCATATATAGACGTGTTTGCCTCTCCCCAGATCTACCAATTGGACAAATTTTGCACAAAGACTCCCCACAAACAAGCCTGGAAAGTGGATGCTCTGTCCTTCAGCTGGAAAAAACCTTTCTAGTCTATGCCTTCCCCCCTCTGCTTCTGCTCTTTAAAGTACTACTTAAAATCAAACATGACAAACCAAGGATGATTTTGATTGCTCCAGACTGGCCGTGCCAACAGTGGTACCCCTTTGTGCCCAATGTGTCAAGGTTATCTCTATGGCACCTGCCTCATACTCCTTCCTTGCCGTCTCAGCAGGAGAACCAGATTCTGCACCCTCAGCTTCCAACACTGAACCTTGCTACCTGAATAAGTACTTGATTTCTCCTTTACCATCCCTCAGCAAATGTGATGGATATCATTTTAGAGGCAATGAGGACTAGTACTAGAAAATCTTATGCTGAAAAATGGAAAAGATTCTGTGCCTGGAACCAATCTCAAGGGAAGAGCACAGCAGCACCCAATTTACCTCAGATTTTACAGTACTTAACTGAGATGCTTCACAAGGGCCTGTCTTTTTCCTCCATTAAAATCCATGCCTCAGCCATTTCAGCTTATAACACAGAACCTCCCCTCTTCTCTCGTCTACTGCTCAAGCAGATCCTCAGAGGGGCTAAAAAGTGGAGACCACCCAGGAGAGCTCCAACCCCAGCCTGGGACCTTAACTTTGTCTTGGAGAAACTCACTCTACCTCCTTTCAAGCCAGCTGCTACTGCTGACTTAAAATTTCTTTATTGGAAAATAGCTTTCCTTTTAGCAGTCACTTCAGCTAGAAGGGTATCTGAATTATAGGCCCTTATGGCAGGGGAGCCTTTAATCATCTCTCATGCGGACAGGGTGTCCCTCAGAACCAATCCATCCTTCATGCCCATGGTGGTATCCAGTGTGGCTCTTAATCAGTCCATTCATTTGCCAACCTTCTTTCCCAATCCACAGAATAAAGGGGAAAGGATACTGCATTCCTTAGATGTGCACAGACAACTTAGATTCTACTTGGACAGGACTAAACCTCAAAGGAAATCTGAACAACTGCTGGTGGCATTTGCTGCAGGGGCAGAGGGGAAGGCTATTTCAAACCAAACCATTTCTAAACTCGTAAGCCATTGCATTAATTTCTGCTATAAGCACCATGGAAAACCTATCCCCCAGGGGATCAGACCTCACTCCACCAGGGCTGCATCTACCTCTACAGCCTTTCTCAGAGGCATCCCTACCAGGGGCATCCTAGAAGCTGCTACCTGGATATGTTCTTCGTGTTTCACTGTTGCAGTCATTACATTTGGGTAATCTGCTGCCTGGTTGCCCTCAGTCGGCTTGAATTCCAAAGTCTTGGGTCCTGTGTCGGTTGCTGTCTCCTCTTCCATGACGTCAGGTAGTCAGGGGTATAAAACAAGCAGACAACGCCATTTTCTTTAGTCTTTCTTGCAGCGCAGTGCCCGAAGCAGTTCGCAAGTGCTGGTCGGCCAACTCCTGAAATTTTCGAGTTCGAGTTTCAGAACCGAAGTCTTCACTAACGCTAAGTACCCCGTTGGGGAAACCTTTTTATTGCTCCATACCGATATCAGAAAAGGTTAATAATTGTATTACTTGTGGGAAGCAAATGCCTCATAAGGATTTACATTTATACTGCATTCCTTGCTTAGGCCCTGATCACAATGTGCCTGGCTGTCGGTTTTGTGCTAGATTTAACCAATGCACTATTAAGCGTCTGTATATTTTTGCCTCAAAATATTTTGGAAACAGAATTAACTACCCTGAAATGTCGTCAGATAGCAATCCGGCTACCGGAGTACACAAAAAACATAAAGAAAAGGACAGAGACCGTCGAGGTCCAAAACAGACTAAGCTTCTCCTAAGCCAGTCGCCGGTTTGCCAGTACTCAGTGAGGCGCTTTCGCAGCCCCTGATGCCCGCTACTTTTGAGTCACAGGCCCCTACCGAGACCCATGCGGAATCCGCTATGCCACGAGATACTCAGTGTTGTACCCACGGATGTCTCTCCCTTGGATGGGTCCGGAGCCGCTGAGCAGGCACCGGCTTCTGAAGGTGTATTCAGGCCTCAACATTTTTATATAAAACCAACAGCTGCAAAGACAAAAGCAACTTCTAAAGTTAAAAAACTGACGCATGAGCCATGTGCACAGGCCTCTATGCGTAAAAAACAGATGACCAAAATGGCTGAAGACTTAATTACCTTGATCAGGGGTTCCCATCCCCCTCCTGATAAGAGGCCTAGGCAAGACACTGATTATGAATCTTCAGATCAGGTTTCTATTTCTTCCAATTCCTGTTTTGATCAGAATTATCTATTCCTCCCAAGAGGATTCTGATGCAGAGGAAGTCTATCCCATCTGCATCCCTTACTGAGGATTATTCATTTGGAGAAACCTTGCATACTTTTTGGGAGCATTTTCACTGGGAGGGTCAAGATTTTTCGGAATCAGAAAAGAGGCTCAGGGATTTTCCTTCTCCCTCAGCATAGGCCTTTAGCCATACCCCCATGTTTTGGACATTGTGGATGATGTGTTTTCGGAGTCGAGCTTGACTCCTTACCTCCGGCACCCAGCAAGCCTGACAGATATTACAGGGTCCCTGACTCTCACACATTTTTATTTAGAAACCCTGTGCTGATCCTGAAACTATTTCACAGGGTCCTAAGGGAGTTAAGTCCTCAGCAGCAAACAATCCTACACAGTCTGACATAAATTCAAGGGCACTGGATAAATGGGGAAAGAAGGTTTATACATCTGCAACCTTGGCAATTAGGGCCCTAAACTGCCAGTTTCATATACTCAAGTATCAATATGTTATGGGATTGCTGAAACAGAAAATGATGTTGATTTCTGAATGTGCAGAAAATAAAGAATTGCAGGACTTACTGCATGCAGCTGAACAAGTTGGAAGGCATACTTTGCAACGTGGTTTTGATTCCTTAGAGGCCTCCTGCAGGACTGCAGGTATGTGATCTGTGATTAGTAGGCATGCCTGGCTAAAAGAGCAAAATTTGCCTGATCATGTTAAAGCTAAATTACTGGATGCACCTTTACAGCATGATACTCTATTTGGTATTAAGGCCGAAGAGGTTTTAAAGAAAATGGAAGACATTGTAAAAGACTTCTTACAAGTGCAGCCTCCAAGATCCAGTAGACACTGGCCTACAAAAAATTGGTCCTTTCTTGTGTCCGACAGAGCTGAAAGGGGCAAATCCAGGCACCCTAAAGGTTCTAGATACCAGGCACAAGATTCTTACAGGTCAAAGCAATGGGGTGCTTCAACCTCCAAATCTGGAGGAGATGAAGCGCAACCCTACAGAAAACAGTCCCAATGACTTCCCTCTGCCATTACCAAGCACTTGCCTTTTGGCAGCACCCTTAGGGGGAAAGTTAGCACTTTTTGCTCAAAATTGGCAGTTAATAACCCAGGACAAGTGGGTACTAAACATAGTATCACAGGGATACAGATTCCATTTCCATACTCTGCCAGTGGCAACAGTTGGCCGGATCTGCCAAAAAATCAATGGGCAGAGGCACAGAAACAGGTTACGTCCCTCATGGATATGGGGGCTATTCAGCCAGTACCAGAACAGGAAAAAGGACAAGGTTTTTACTCGACTGTTATTGGTACCTAGAAAGGACAAGGCCTGGAGGCCAATACTGGATTTATCAATATGAACACCTTCCTGGACATTCCCAAATTCAAAATGCTGACTTTGCAGCAACTTCTGCCTATGCTGCACAAGAGTGCTTGGTTGGTGACATTAGTCCTAAAAGAGGCATACCTGCATGTCCCAGTAAGGGAATCGTTCAGAAGATACCTTAGTTTTGAGGCTGGCTTAATGCATTACCAATTCTCTGCACTGCCCTTTGGCTTATCTACTGCACCCAGGGTCTTTACAAAGTGTTTGGCACCAGTTATTGCTTTTTTGCAGACAAAGAAGTATACAAATATATCCTTACTTGGACGACTGTCTCATTCAAGCAGAGAACAAGCACATTCTTCTGCAGCACCTGGCGTTTGTGAAAAGGCTTCTAACATGCCTAGGGTACACAATAAACGAAAATAAATCACAACTGGTACACTCTCAAAAGATAACATTCCTGGGTGCAAGCTTGAATACAACTGCCCAGATGGCTTTCCTCACACCAGACAAACAAAGGCAACTGACTACTTACTTCAAACTGATGGCAACAAAAACCCAGTTATCTGCAAGACAAATTCTGCAGGCTTTGGGGTTCATGGCATCCTGCATTCTACTGATTCCATATGCAAGACTGCATATGAGGAAACTTCACTGGTACCTAAAAAGTTTGAGTCAACATTCTCAGTCTGGAAACAATGATTCCTCTCATTCCCTGCCTACAGCAGGAGTTCCTATGGTGGGCAAAGGCATGTCACCAAAACATGGGACGGCTATTCACTCTACCCCTGCCAGCCAAACCTTAACAACAATCTCATCAGATTATGCATGGGGGGGCCCCACTTGGCAGGAAGATGCATTCAGTGCATATGGATCCCAAAACAAATGCATCTGCATGTCAACCAAAAAGATGTTAGCTGTTCAAAATGCCCTGACAGCCTTCAAAGACTTCATCCAGGACAACTACTGATAGACTGACAACACCACGGTTATGTGGTATATAAACAAGCAGGGGCGCACGCATTCACACCCCCTTTGCAGACTAACCATGGCACTGTGGGACACACCTTTGACTTACCATGTACATCTACAAGCTCAGTTCCTGCCAGGAAAACAAAATACTATGGCAGACGACTTGTGCAGAAATCGTATGGACCCTCACGAGAGGAAACTAGATCCACATGTCTTCAGCATGATAAAGAAATGGGGGAGCCCGGACATAGATCTATTTGCCTCTCTTCAGAATTATCAATTGAAAAGATTCTGCACAAGGACTCATCACAGACAAGCATGGAAAGTGGGCGCCCTATCCATCAGTTGGAAAAACCTGTCAGTTTACGCCTTTCCTCCTCTGCCTCTTCTTCCCAAGGTCCTACTAAAAGTCAGATGAGAAACCAAAGATGATACTAATTGCCCTGGACTGGCCACACCAATACTGGTACCCAGTCCTAAGGAACTTGTACCCAGCTTGGACCTTACCTCAAAGACCTCAGTTGCTGTCCCAGCAAAACAGTCAGAATCCTGCACAATCAGCTCCAAACACTGAACCTGGCACCTGGCTGATCATGTAGTTACTCAAGCAACATCTCTCAGTAAAGCTGTGATGGATGTTATTTTGGAAGCCAGAAGGCCTAGTACTAGAAAATCTTATGCTGATAAATGGGAAGAGATTCTGTGCTTGGAATCAAGCACAAGGAACTGATACAGCAGAACCAAATATTCCTCAGATATTGCAATACTTGACTGAGATGCTTGACAAAGTCCTATCTTTCTCATCAATAAAAATCCATGCCTCTGCCGTTTCGGCTCATTACAATACAGAGCCAATCTTTTCTCATCTTTTACTAAAGCAGTATCTTAGAGGAGCCAAAAATATAAGGCCCCCCAGATCACCACCAATACCTGCATGGGACCTCAATTGTTTGTTGGAAAAGCGCACCCTGCCTCGTTTTGAACCAGCTGCTACTGCAGATCTAAAGTTCTTATGGAAAACAGATCTGCTCCTAGCAATTACTTCAGCAAGAAGAGTCTCAGAGCTACAGGCCCTCATGGCTGTGGAGCCTTTTTATCATATTTTACTCAGACAGGGCGTCTGAGGACCAATCCTTCATTTATGCCTAAGGTGGTTTCCAGTGTGGCTCTTAACCAAACTATTCATCTGCCAACTTTTTATCCGAATCCGCAGAACAAGGGGGAGAGGATTTGCAATTCATTGGACATACACAGACAGCTAAGATTCTACTTGACCAGGACTAAAGCTCTAAGAAAAACTGAGCAGTTAGTAGTGGCATATGCTGCAGGATCAGAAGGAAAGGCCATTTCAAAGCAGACTATTTCAAAGTGGATAACTCGCTGCATTTGTTTCTGCTACTTACACCATGGCAAACCTGTACCCAAGGGCATTAGGTCTCATTCCACTAGAGCTGCAGCTACATCAGCAGCCTTTTTCAGAGTACCAACCAAAGACATTCTAGAGGTTGCTACTTGGAGTTCTGTTCACACTTGCAAAGCATTATCATTTGCCTCCCTACTCTAAGTCCAGGGCAGGCTTTGCCACTGCAGTTCTGCAGGGCCTTATAGCCACCCCTAATGCTGTTTAGTTCCAGCCTCCCATCCATAGCTTTGGGATTCTACCCAAATGTAATGACTGCAACAATGAAACATGAAGAACATAGTACAGTTGTGTACACTTACCATAAATGTAGATGTTAGTGTATTCACTGTTGCAGTCCAGGTTACCTGCCTGCCACCCCCCTTTTCTACTGGAGTTTCTCTCTCCTTCACTATCTTCTACAACCTATGTGGTGTATTTGCTTGTAGATGAAGGTAAAGTTTGTATTGTTGCATGTATATGCATAGTGCATTTATACAGTACTTAACAGAAATGCTCCACAAGGGCATATCCTTCTCATCAATTAAAATTCATGCCTCTGCCATTTCAGCACATTATAATACTGAGCCACCCCTTTTGTCTCACCCCTTGCTAAAGCAATTCCTTAGAGGGGCCAAAAATTAAGACCCCCCCAGGAGAGCTCCCACTCCATCCTGGGACCTTAACTTTGCATTGGAAAAGCTCACTGCCCCCCCCCCCCTTGAACTAGCTGCTACAGCAGAGTTGACCTTCCTTTCTTGGAAAACAGCCTTCCTTCTAGCCATTACTTCAGCTAAAATAATGTCTGAATTACAGGCCTTCATGGCAGTGGAACCCTTCATTATCTTCCATGCGGACAGGGTTTCCCTCAGGACTAATCCTTCTTTTATGCCCAAAGTGGTGTCTTCTATGGCCCTTAATCAGTCCATTATTTGCCTACTTTTTTCCCTAATCCACCAAACAAAGGGGAACGAATACTGCACTCTGAATGTGCACAGACTACTTAGGCTTAGTCCTGTCCAAATAGAATCCGTCAGAAATTCTGAACAGCTGCTAGTGAGCTTTGCTGCAGGGGCAGAGGGGAAGGCTATTTCAAAGCAAACCATTTCCAAATGGATAGCCCATTGCATTCATTTCTGCTACAAGCACCATGGAAAACCTACCCCACAGGGGATAAGATCACATTCCACCAGGGCTGCATCTACCTCTGCGGCATTTCTGAGAGGGGTCCCTACCAGGGACATCCTAGAAGCTGCTACCTGGAACTCTGTACATACCTTCAGGCATTACCACTTGCCTATCTTTTCTAAATCCAGAGCTGGATTTGCCACTGCAGTCTTGCAGGGATTAATAGCTGGCCCTAATGCTCTTTAACTTCCTCCTCCCTTCCTTAGCTTTGGGAATCAACCCAGATGTGATGACTGCAGCAGTGAAATATGAATATATTACAGTTGTGTACATATACCATAAATGTAGATTTTTGAGTATATTCATTGTCGCAGTCCTGGTTACCCTCCCTCCAGCCCCCTGACTTCTCTTGGCTCCACCTTTCCTTCTTGTTTGGTATATATTATATCATGTGTATTTGCTTTTTGCTGGGGGTTTACCATACCACATAATTGCTTCCTATCGTGGGGACACCTGACATCTGGGGCAAGAAAAACTGATGTAATGGTGTCTGCTGCATGTTTTATACCCCTGACGTCAAGGAAAAGGCGACCGCATCCGATGCAGAAATCCGAAGACTCTGGTATTCAGGCTGGCTGAGGGCTACCTGCAGGCAGATATGATGACTGCAACAGTGAATACACTCGAACATCTACATTTACGGCAAGTGTACACAACTGTACTTTCCTATGTTAGGGTGTCTCCTCCCTGGGACCTAAAATGAGGTGGAAAAGTTGCAACTAGTTCAATGGTAGCTAATATATTTGTGCATTAGATTCTTAACCTAGAAGAAATGATGGCCTTCATATCAACAAGGCCTGAAGTGCAGCAGTTTTACAGTGAGCCTTTCCTGATTTTTTACGAGGATAGGGTGAGCTTGAAAGCCAACCATTTTTCATGCCTAAAGTAGTTGCAAGTGTCCATATATAATCCGATCATTCATCTACCACTCTTCTTCACAACCCCTCAGAATAGGGGTGAAGTAATACTTCACTACATGGATGTGCTCTGACAACTGAGATAACTGTCTCTACAGAAACAGGCGAGTTCAAGGGGGGGGGCCTTCATTGCCTTTGCCAAAAAGAGTGGCTCTGTGACCAAGGAGACCTTTTCTAAATGGCTTTTTCAGTGTTATAGGCCTGCTACCCATTACAAGGAAAAATACCTGGTAGATCCAGTAGAGGCTTCTAGAACTGGGGCACTGCAGCCACTTTGGCCATTTTTAAAAAGGTGTTGCCGCTTTCTTTTTTGGAAACTATCTGTTACTATTCATGCACTACATGCTGGATAAGTCATTCTGAGGCTAGTGTGGGCTTGGCTAGGTCAGTTTTACAGGACATGTTGACTCCCTAGTTCCTCTTGACACCACTGTTCATGCGCCATTAAGCATGGTCTCATCCGGGTAGTAAGGTCTGCTCCACCAGTGAGCTAAATAACTTATGCCATTACCTCTTGTTGGCCTGGGACAGGGTACCCATATCTTATCTACCCTTCCTCTTCCTTCGAGTTCCTAAGGCCTTGGGTCTGCATGAGTTTGGGCAGTGGTTAGGTAGATCTTCCATAATCCTCCCCACTCCTTTCTCATAACTATCTTCAGCTCCAAGGAAACTGAGTGCTTGTTGCCTCTTTCAGGTTACCCCTATCTCTTACCTTTGCCAAAAATCTCACTTCAAGGGCCACTGCCATGGTTTCTAGCCAAGAAAGCTCTAAAGTGGAGTTGGCAGAGGCTTGTTGTATACTGACATGCTCAGATGTACCAGAGACTGGGCATGTGCCATACAGTGGGGGAAGATCCTGAGTTCTAGAAGGCAGGCAGAATGAATGGGGGCACTCATTTTGATTTTGTTTTATTTATCTTGCGTATTTATTTTTATATATTTAATTTAACATTTGTTTACCAGGAAGGTCAGACTGGGACAGAGCCCATTTTCCGCAGTGGCCTGGGGAGAAGTGCTCCAGACGAATGTCTTTGGGATTTAGTGGCCAAGTCCAGTAGTTATGACTACTGCAGCAGTGATCTAGTTGATCTTTTACAGTTACAGTAAGTGTACTTCTGCTTGCCTGATCACTGTCTCGTGTCCTGATGTCCTTCAAGGATGCATCTGCAGTCCTAACAAATGGGTTGTCCTGTCGTCAGGCAGCCCTTCGGTCGGCCGGATTCCAAAGTCTGGGTCTGGCCTCGGCTGGTGTCGCACTTCACCCGACGTCATCACTGCTGGTCTTCGGGTATAAAGGCATCAGCCGGCGCCATTTTCCCCAGTCTTTCTTGCCGCGTGGCGCCCGAAGCAGAAGCTGTTCGCAAGTGCCGGTCGGTCAGATCCAGAGATTACTACTACCGAATACTAGTCCCAAGACTTCTAAAAGCTAAGTACCCCATTGGGGACTCTTTCTTGCCTCAGCCGATGTCAGAAAAAGTGAATAACTGTTTAACTTGTGGGAAACAAATACCTCATAAAGATTTCCATTCTTACTGCTTACCTTGTTTAGGCCCAGACCATGACGTAGCAGCCTGTTTAGCCTGTGCTTCCTTCAACCGACGAACGCTTAGGCGTCGGTCGGAGTTTGCTGAACAGTTTTTCGGCTCAGATTTTGCGTACATTATGCCGTCGGATCCTCCGACTTCTCAAATTGTTAAGAAACGCAAAGAAAAAGACCGACACTCGCGGTCCGCGGTTTCGGCAGAAACCACGGTTAAGCAAACTGCGAGTGTCTCAGTTTCGGCCGAAACCGAGCAAACGGGTCAATCTTCAGCCGAATCCATGACTACTACCGAGGCTCCTGCTACCCTAGTTGAATCGGCCTCTGAAGTTTTGCCTACTAATGTGGTTTCTCTAGAATTATCGGACACCATCCCTTTGGATGTCTCTACACCAGCTCGTGGTGCTGCTAGGCCTCCTGCCGCCATGTCTATAAAGGCCTTTGCCAGGGCTAAAGCAGCCAAAATTGCTAAGACTGTGCCTGTTAAGCCCCCCTCTCACAGGCCCAGTTCCCAAATGCTTACTCTGGCAGAGGATCTCATCTCTTTAATAGGGGGATCCCAATCTCACCCAGACAGGGCCTCTCAACCTCCAGAAAAGAGACCTAGAGCAGCGCCCCCTGAGCCAGTGTCCTCAGATGACTCTTCTGATTATTCAGACAATACAGACCATCCAGAGGCTCCTTTTTCTACTTATGAAGATTCCGATGCTGAAGAATCTATTCCTTCTGCCTCTCCACCAGAGGAATTTTCCTTTGGGGAAACCTTACATGCCATGAGAGAGCAATTTCAATGGCAGGGACAAGATTTCTCAGATTCAAGAAAAAGGCTTAGGACCTTTCTACACTTACCGCAACATAGGCCCTTAGCTATACCTCCAGTTCTTCCTGTTGTGGATGATGCATTTAATGATGTTTGCACTGCTCCTGATACTTTACCTCCAGCCCCTGCCAAGCCCAATAGGTTTTACAGGGTACCGGACACTCATCACCACCTATACAAGGCTCCCCTTGCAGATCCTGAGACTATCTCCCAGGGGCCTAAGGCAGTAGCTTCGACCTCAGCGAAAAACCCTCTCCCTTCTGAAAGGGAATCCAGGTCCTTAGAGAGATGGGGTAAAAAAAGTATACACCTCTGCTACTCTCTCAGCTAGAGCTTTGAACTGTCAGTTTCATATGACCCAATACCAAGAGTTTATGCTTGATCAGTTAACTAAGAAACTGTCCTCTGATGATTCCTTAGATAAGAAATATGTTTTAGAAATGGTGAATAACATTCAGCAGGTTAGTAACCATTCTTTAAAATGTGGCTATGATGCACTGGAGGCTTCATTTAAATCAGCCATGACTGGCACAGTTATAAGAAGGCATGCATGGTTGAAAGAACAGGTCTTGCCGGATCATGTTAAAGCAAAACTATTAGATGCTCCTATGGATAAGGTCAGTCTATTTGGTTCTCCTGCCCAGCAAGTAATGAAGAAAATGGAAGAGAAGGCAAAATCTGTACAAACAGTTAAAGATTTCCTACAGGTTCAGCCCCCAAGGTTTAGCAGGAACTGGCCTTCCAAAAATTGGTCCTTTCCAGACTCCTCTAAATCTCAGAGAGGCAGGAATACACGTTCCAGAGGCAGAAATCAATCCAGAGGAGGTGCGTACAGAGGACGCCAGTGGCAAGGCAATAACCAACGAGGCACAGACACCACCACTGCCACTACAACAGGACAAACACAGTGACTTGGCTCTGACACCGCCTTCCAGGGAACAAATAGCAGCACCCTTAGGCGGAAAGTTAGCCTTATTTTCAAAAAATTGGCACTATATCACGAGACAAGTGGATTTTGCAAACTATAGACCAAGGCTACAGGTTTCATTTCCACACCTTACCAGTAAAAAGAGGAATTCCAAACCTACCATCAAATCAAAAAACAGAAGCTCTAAAACAGATAGCTCAATTAACAAAGATGAGAGCTGTGGAAAGGGTGCCACCTACAGAGCAGGGCAAAGGATTTTATTCCAGACTCTTCCTAGTACCAAGAAAAGAGAAAAGTTGGAGACCTATTCTCGACCTGTCCGCTTTAAACACATTCATCATTGTTCCAAAATTCAAAATGCTGACCCTACAGCAACTTCTTCCCATGCTGGGCAAGGAGTGTTGGCTGGTAACTCTAGATCTCAAGGAGGCATACCTGCACGTCCCCATACGACCAAATTGCAGAAGATACCTCAGATTTCTTGCAGGATCAGAGCATTATCATTTCTCAGCATTGCCCTTTGGCTTATCTACTGCGCCCAGAGTATTCACAAAATGCCTGGCATCCGTAATCGCTCATTGCAGGCTACAGGGAATCCAAATTTATCCATACCTGGACGACTGCCTGATGCAAGCGGACAACAAAAGCAAGCTGACACAAGACTTACAAAGAGTCATTTGCTTACTACAAGCCCTGGGATACACAGTCAATTTAAAAAAGTCAAGACTGATACCATCCCAAACAAGAACATTCTTGGGTGCAGAATTGGACACAGTAAAACAGATGGCATTCCTAACTGCAGAAAAACAAGAACATCTCCCTCTTTACTTCTTGGCATTAACAAAGCAGAACAAACTAACAGCAGGGAAAGTACTGCAGGCCTTGGGCTTCATGGCATCATGCATAATCCTGGTCCCCCATGCCAGACTGCATATGAGAAAGCTACAGTGGTACCTAAAGAATTTATGGTCTCAACACAGGCACAGCTTAGAAAACAAAATACCACTAATCCCATGCCTGAAACAAGAGTTCCTATGGTGGGCTCAAGCATGCCACTCAAACCCAGGTTTGCCCTTCCACAACATCCAAGCAAGCCAAACCATCACAACGGATGCCTCAGACCTAGGTTGGGGGGCACACATGCTGGACAAATGCATTCAAGGATTATGGACTCCAGATCAACTGCACCTGCACATAAATCAAAAAGAAATGCTGGCAGTAAAACTAGCAATCCAGAATTTCAGACCATTCCTCAAAGAAGGCCAATTAATGATAAGGACAGACAACACCACAGTCATGTGGTACATCAACAAACAGGGAGGCACTCCTTCATACCCCCTATGTCGAATGGCTCTGGACCTATGGAATATGGCTCTGAGCTACAACATCGTTACAGGCAATATTTGTACCGGGAAAAGAAAACATCCTAGCAGACATGTTAAGCAGAACTACCTCTGATGCTCACGAATGGATGCTACACCCCGACATCTTCAAGGCCATCACAAAAAAATGGGGAATGCCACAAATAGACCTATTCGCATCCCCACTCAATCACCAGATCAAGAAATTCTGCACAAGGACATACCACCCACTGGCTTGGAAGGTGGACTCTCTATCCTTCAGTTGGAAAGACCTGACAGCATATGCATTCCCACCTCTTCCTTTGATGCACAAGGTACTACTGAAAATCAAAGAGGAACGTCCAAGGATAATTCTGATAGCTCCAAATTGGCCAAGACAACATTGGTATCCTTTGCTGAGGAGCATGTCTCTGGGAGGAACGTGGACACTACCCCCGATTCCTTTGATGTTAACTCAGAGCGACTACAACATCATGCATCCAAACCTGAAAACTCTACAACTGACTGCCTGGAACATTACATAAGAGCAACTAACCCAGATTTATCCCAAAGGGTTAAAGACATTATCCTTGAGGCCCGCAGACCTTCAACAAGAAGGAACTATGCAGGAAAATGGAAAAGGTTTGTCATTTGGAGTTCTGAAAGAGGAAAAGATGTGTCAAAGATAGATATTGCCAACATCCTGGAGTATTTGGCAGAGCTTCTCCATACAGGCCTGTCCTATTCCTCCATCAAGATACATGCATCAGCTATTTCTGCAGAATACAGCTTCGATCCCCCTGTCTTCTCACACCCTCTACTCAGGCAGTTCATCAGAGGAATCAAGAATGTAAAACCTCCTAGGAAACCACCATTACCAGCATGGGACTTGAACTTTGTGCTAGAAAAATTGACACTCCCTCCATTCGAACCAGCAGCAACAGCAGACCTTCAACACCTATCCTGGAAAACTGCTTTCCTACTGGCAATTACTTCAGCAAGGAGGGTTTCGGAACTACAGGCCTTAATGGCAGTACAACCCTTCCTAATCTTCCATCAAGATAGTGTCCATGAGAACTAATCCTACATTTATGCCTAAGGTGGTATCCAGAGTGTCTCTAAACCAGGCAATCCACCTACCTACCTTCTTTCCCAATTCACAGAACAGGGGGGAAAGACTGCTGCATACCTTGGATGTACACAGACAGTTGCGCTACTACCTGGACAGAACCAAGGGCAATAGAAAAACTGACCAGCTTCTAGTAGCTTATGCAACAGGAAGGGAAGGAAAAGCAATTTCAAACAGACAATCTCCAAGTGGATAGGAAATTGCATAAGATTCTGTTACTCCTACCATGGAAAGCAAATTCCACAGAACATAAGGCCTCATTCTACAAGGGCTACAGCCACTACCACAGCTTTCTTACGAGGAGTGGCTACCAAGGACATTATTGAGGCGGCTACTTGGATCTCCGTGCATACATTTGCCAAGCATTATAACTTACCTCTATACTCTAGATCCCGAGCAGGCTTTGCCACTGCTGTTTTGCAAGGGATCCTAACTACACCATCATTCTTCTTCCTCCTCCCCTAGTTTGGCTATGGTATTCTACCCATTTGTTAGGACTGCAGATGCATCCTTGAAGGACATAGTACAGTTTTGTACCTACCATAAATGTAGATGTCCGAACAGGATAGCATCTGCAGTCAGGATTACCCACCCTCCTTCCCCTCTGTGGTACTCCTAGGGTATTTACCCTCCTAATAGCTAGCTGGGGGGATCTCTTATGGTGTATTTGTTTGTATATATGTACATACATTCTTATTTTTTGTTTGCCTTCTACTTTTTTGGAAACATTGGCATTTATCCAAAATTTAGCTTTCCAAGAGGGCAACTGGCATCTGGGGCAAGAAACACTGAGGAAAATGGCGTCAGCTGATGCCTTTATACCCGAAGACCATCAGTGATGACGTCGGGTGAAGTGCGACACCAGCCGAGGCCAGACCCAGACTTTGGAATCCGGCCGACCGAAGGGCTGCCTGACGACAGGACAACCCATTTGTTAGGACTGCAGATGCTATCCTGTTCGGACATCTACATTTATGGTAGGTACAAAACTGTACTTTTTAGCTGCATCTTCACCTGTCCTAAGTTTTTTTGGAGGCTGATGGATGTCATCCCCTATTTAGGCTGGAATTTTTTTAGGTTAGTTCTCCAAGCCTGATGGATGTTTGTCCTTCACATTTTGTCTGTACAATCAATCTCCCAGAAGGATACTTTTATCTCTGTATGAGAAGCTCCAGAAAGCTTGTTTTATCCAGGTTTAGTGGTGAATGCCATGTTATGGGGGAGTATTTATCTACCTGTTTGAGGTCCATTAAAGGCTTAGATGCCTGACTTAATACCTAATGTAGTTCCTGACACCTTTTGGTTATAGTAAATTTATGGGACATATGCATATTCTAGAAATACTTGATCTACCCATATGCTTCCTCTGGCATACCCTTAGGTTACAGATATGTTTTGCATTTTCTTTGCCCAGTGTTGGCAGATCATAGTGAGAGAACAGGTAGATGTAGAACTTCAAAGGTTTCCTTCAGTGGATACTATTTCCACTCTTTCCCTATTGTTTGGAACAGGTTATCTTTTTTTTTTTTTTACTTTTCTGTACAGCGGTAGTGTTACCTCTCACAGCAAGATGTTCTCCCGTTCGATTCTCTGCTTGGCTTGTGAGTGCCTTCTGTGTGGAGTCTGCATGTCCTCCCCGCAGTTGGGTAGCGTTCGAAAGACATGCGTGCGTAAATGGCCGTGCTTTCGTTGAAGGTTGGGCGTTGAGCTGGCACCTCGGCGTTTCGTAAAAATCTACTGCCAATGATTAGACCGGAGTTCCGCTGTGGCAACCCCTTACTGGGAAAAAGACGAAAGACAAACAACTTGTATAATATTTCTTTTGTCTTGAAGATTATCATTTATTTCTTACTTTTTTGAGTGGGGATCTTGAAAAGTGAATCCCTGCTGAAAATGGACTCATGCAGGTAGAACACCGCAAGTTAACAAAAGTCGTCATAAGTTTGATTTAAAATTTATAAAAAAGAAAAAAAGAGGACACAAAGATTGTTCATGTGCTAATTACTTGTAGAGGTCCCCTGAAAGATCATTTGTGATATTTTTCCTTATTCTGAAGTTCACTTAGTAACTTTGAAAAGCTCTTCTGTATAAATTTGTGTATTTATATTTTCATGTATAATGCAAGTTGATGTACAGTTCTTGGTGGGCTGACCCTCCTCAAAATGACTGATAAAGTATTCTGGATATTCTTCCAGGTGGAAATCTTTTATGATGGGACGCAAACTGTCCTTTGTAAAAGCAGGCTGGAAGTGGCTGCTCGTTCCCAACCGCCTCTCCCCTTGTCAGCTACTTAAGTTCCATACATTACAATGGAACCCAGTTCATCTTTTAGTTACGGCCAGAAGCCTTTACACTATGTAGCTGGCCACTTGTATGAATGCTAAATAGTTTTACTTTTGTTCGTATCATTTGCAAAATTCCATTTCTGTATCACCAGTTGCACATAGTATTCCCAGTAAGTCATGATCTTTGCCCTATAGGCAGTAGAATGATTTGCTGCTCTTGAAGTCTCCATTTTAAGATGCATTTGAACATTCTAGTGGTGTTGGATGTAGCTTTTTGTGTTGCACTTGATATAGTCAGTCACTGCTCGCAGTCCCTTTTCTTGGGCCATCTGTGTCCCTTATTCTCCCCGCCACATGTGGGTCTCATGCTCGTAACTCTCTAGTTATTATTCTGTACAGAGGCTGGGTTCCCACCGTCTTAAATGTTTTTTAGCTTTGCAAGCTCAGTAGTGTGCCAGTCTACCTTTGAGTGAATGTTTCTGACTTTTATGCTTGAAGTTTGTGCAGTAGGTAGCATACACAGCCTTTTTCTTCTTGAAAGATGGATATGATGCAGATGCTTCTGTACCAGCTCACATAATACACCCTGCCTCCAACCCTACTGTATAACTAGAGGTTTCAGAAGTCACTGTGGCCTCCTGAAGGTTGACTCTGTAACTGGATTAGCGCCCCCCATGAGTGAAAATCCATCCTCTTCCCCAGCCAGCCATTCAGCTTCATCCTTCTGTTTTATTATTCCCTCCCAAAATCGGTTTACTTACCTCGTGGATTGTTTTGTCTTGGATGCAGCCTTTTGCATTAGTTGCTTGCTCTTTGCTGGACTCCTTTGTTTTCTGTATAGTTGTAATGTTTAAGATTTTTTTATCTTAAAAACGTCAACTTATAAAAATCATTACCACAAAAATTTGAAGTTTGAGTTGTGCAGCATAACCAGAGTTTCACATTGGTACGTTTGAATAACTTTAGCCATGATGTTTTATTTTATATTTCAGAGGGAATGAAAAATGTACTGTGTGCTTGTTGATAGTTATTACAAAATGCTAAGTATTTCTCACATTGACATGTTTAGCGGCAGTTTGTTCATCCTCTAGGCAGCTTTCATACCACCACCATGGAAATCCCTTCTAGAAACTTAATTTTGGGGCATTTCTGTAGAAGTATAGTAAAAGTTATAGTTTGAAAGCTACCTCACAAACTGTATGTACTTGCCAAGAATTTTTTTTTGTGCATGCTTTCAGGTTACCTCATTCTGTTATCCACAAGGCACTGTTATGCAAGAGCTCCTATTTCTTTGTGCCTCTACAGGCTTTCCTTGTATCAGTGCTGCAATGCCATCATAGGTAGGAGTTGGCTCGAGGAAGATGTGTACTTATCTTGCCGGACTGAAAGCTTCAGACATCCCCTGGGTGGACTGAGAAAGGACGTTAGTAGGACATCTGGCAGAAAAGACAACTGTGCTATTTTTGTTTGCTGCTCTTCTGCCATTTATGTTATCCAGGCAATTTCCAGAGCAATTAGCTTTTTTCCCCTCATTGTGCATTGTATTGATAATGGAATGTGGTAAACTTGTCATATACTGGAAGTTTTTCTCGAGTCTATCCTTCCTTTACATGGGTAGTCCCATTAAGCTAATGGCCTGTTTTCCCGAGGAGAAATGTGGGAAATTTGGCCAGGGCGGTGGGGAAATTCCCCTACACTTTTTGATAGGAGCCCAAGTGGCTCTGGAAAAGAGCAAGTGTGCCTGTGATTGACATTCTAGAGATTTTCACCTTCAGTGCTTATTCTTTTTGGGGGGTATGGGAAAGTGCCCAGTTTTTCTTGTAAATATTGTACTATTTTCAGTATGGAAACTGCTGCCTAGTGCCAGGAACTTCCAGACACAAGTTGAATAGTAGAATCTTCTGATCTTAAGTCAAGGGATGACCATCAATTCATGCCCTGCTCCATTGCCTTTAAAACCTTCCACTGACTAACTTTCAAAAGTCAAATAATCTGGTGCCATTGGAAGGTGGTAAAGCCTTGAAAATCGGTTACTAAAGCAAGCGGGTTAAATGAGGCCATTAATACATAAGTCTCGAGACTTCATGGCACTGGTCCTGCAGAGGAACAGTTAGTCAGTCCTCACTTGCAGCTCCTAGTCCTGCTTGTTAAACTGTCACTGTCCTTTAAGAGGTGCTAATGGTGAGGCCGTTTCATGTATCCCACCTGTCCTCTTAGGAAATTCAGAACTGTGTTCAGGTTTCCAGTTACCTGCTGTTCACCAGCAGATGAGGTGGGCCACGTAGAATGCCTATTCCTGGTAACAGTATTCTGTATTCAAGAGAATATGGATGTGGGTCATTGTAATCTTCAGCCCTGGCCAAATAATTCAAGCAGGACAAACCTCCCATTATTTGGAGCAGATATCTGTATACTTGTTTTGTAGTAGCTACAATGCTTAGGACCAGTGGACCAGTTACCCTTCATGCTTTGCTCTCCTTGCCCTTTGCATGAAGAATGAGCCCCTGTGCTGAGTAGTGTTTCATCTCTGAAGTCAGCAAAGAGTCAGCTACTCTGAGGCATGGTGTGGATGAATTGAAATCTTTCCTTTTGGCTGTCATCTGGAGATGTCCCGATTTGGGGAAGCCATAAATGAGGGAATACTTTAAATTTGAGTCCAAAGAGATCAGATGCTCAAGTGTACTTTGTACTCCACAGGATTGAGAAACCAAAAGCAGTTCTAGCTGCTCTGTTTTTCATCTCATTAGAGATCTTTCAAAACCCATCCTAGGAGATGGATTCTTTGCCATCAGTGGCTAGACATGCAAACAAATTTTATAGGGTGGAAAAAATCCTATAGGGAAATACGCTGACTGAGGTCTAAACTAGTTCCTGTCAGTAACACACTCCCAAGTGTAAGGAAAGTAAAGTACTAGATAAGTATGTCAAGAAACATGTTCCTCAGCCATAGTTTTGTTGCTGTCTGTTACCAGACCTACATCATTACAGTATCAAAGGTGATGTATTCTTAAGCTGCTCCTTGGCATTAGAGCTATCAGCTTTCAGGCCCACGTGATAATCTTTATCACTTTTGCAAATTTCATATATACTCGTATGTCTGGCATGTGTACCTTACATCTTGCATGCAAGATATATATCTGACATATGGTGCCCTGAAGGTGTAAAGGCTTTGGTATGCTGGCCAGACATTTGGCTACCCCTGCGGGATATCCAAAGAGTGAAGAAAATTGCTACAGAGAGAAGGACGGCAGTTAATGTTATGGTAAGATCTAAACAACTATGCATTAGAGTATTAGGTTGACATATTGTTAAATGACTGGGCATTAGAGACCTTTACCAGATACACATGTTAAAGTTACCTGGGTGATGTCTCCAAACAGTTGGAAGAAGAAATAAAAAGCATGTCTTTTGCAGCCCCAAGGCAGAGATTGCTTGATGTCTTTCACTATGATACGATGTTTAGTGTAAGCTTGAGTGCTATTAGGTGCGAGTATTTTGCCATAGGTACGTTTGGCAGGATAGGTTTAAGTACAGTGGTCCATTGTGTGTCTTCAATTCCAGCTCCTTGCAGAACACTTTATGGGATGGATCTTGACTACTCTTTGAAAGAATAAAAAAAAAATGGTTTCCCATGAGATTTTTACAGCAGTACCAGTAGCCACCACTGTGGGTTTTCACATGGGACAGACCTCAAAAGTTAGTCTCTCTGGATCTGTAGAGGCTTTTTTTTTTTTTTAGAGAAACATTCTTATTGAACCCACCAAGTATAAGACCTTGCCCTAATGCTGGGTAAACATTGTGTCCCATAATTTAAGCCATTTTTTCAAATCTGAAATGTCTTTCTGGAGAACCTCTTTCAGTTATTGGTTACTATAGCCAGATGGATTTGAACTACAGGTCGTGGCATTCACTTTGCTTTTCCTATCTTTCCACTAAGCCATGGTTTTCTAGCATATGAATCATTTCCGTATGCCATACGTGGTCCAGATGTTAGTCTTAGTTGGCTTTGCATATTGCAGGTATGTTTTTCTCAGCCTAAGAAAGGAGAATACTCTTTGTATTGCAAGTATTTGCATAAACTTCTGAGATGTTATGGAACAAACCCCGACCATTCCCCAAGGACAGAGAAGGAAAGTGAGTCTTTAAACAGTAATAAGTGTTTGGTCATTTGCACTATTTTTCTTTAATCAGAAGTATGGTAGAGAGCTGCACGTTTTTCACTGCATGCTCTTCCTAAGGTATAGTTCACTGTAGTGGTGGTGTCACCTCCACCTTTCTGCAGTGCTGCCTTTGATCATTGGGCAGTAGCTATCAGGTCATTGCACACATTTGCTGAGTACTTTTAAGTTGTAAATGATTTCCTGATTCAAAGCTTCATTCAGGTTTAGAATGATTAAGGGACTGTTCCATAATGTACTACCCAAGCCGACCCAGCAGCTCCAGAACATCCGATAAAAAAGATGTGGGTGCAACATAATAGCAGATCTTATGAATGGATGCTCCGCTGTTCGTTATCAGCAGGACCTGGGTGGATGAAGGATGCATGGCATTGTTTGTTGGGGAGGGATGAGGTAGCGTGGGAAGAACTGAATGTGGAGTGGCCCAAGAAATAAAGCCAGTGTGTCTTTCTCTTGTAGCTGCAACTTGCTGACTTGACTATATTTTCCTACCATCAATTTGCTTCTGCCTATGCTGCATCCTTCCCTTGTCCTTTTTAAGTAAACTGATGTTTTAAGAGAAACTGCCTTCAGTAGCATAGGTAGGATGGGATGAGGTGCAACAGCCCTGGGCACAAAGTGTTGGGGAGCACATTCAACCGATCCCAGTTGCTCCAAAAGCATTTGTGGTAAGCCTGAGCACTGTAGTGCCCCTTGTGTTATCTAAACTGTAGCAAACAATTTGCTACAGTTTAAAAGTAAAAAAAGAAAATCTTTAACCAAACCCAATGCACTGTAATGTTCTATGCAGGTAGGGTATAAACTGTAGCAAGTACAGTTTAAAAAGAATTAAAATAAATAAATAAATAAATAAATAAAAAAACACTAGCATTGAAGCACTGTGTGCAGGCAGGCATAAACTGTATCAGACTTTTTGCTGCATTTTTAACGAACACTTTGCTCCAGTTTTGAACATTTTTTTTTTATTTAAATATCCTAGGGTTTTGGACAGGACAGAGAAACGGGGCCTGAATTGCTAAGAATTGGGGGGGGGGGTGCTGTGATGCACATGGTTAGCGTGCCATGTGTCTGTCCTCCCCACTTGGAACAGCTGAGGGGGTGGAACCCTGGTTCATAGCTCCAGAACTGTGTGCAAATTTAACCAGCTGCACTTGTTTTTTTTCACAAGCTTGCTGTGATCCCTCAAGTTTGTCTTTAGAAGTTTTTATATGATGTCTTAATACTTTCATCATTTCAAGTCTGTGTTCCATAGTGTAAAGCAAGTTTATTGGTTCTCTACAAAACTGAAAAGGGCCATAGTTTTTGTGCCATTTCCAGTCAGGGAGACCCAAAGCGAACATTCCTGTGGTGGTGTGGGGATGTGTACCTTTAAATTTAAGCTCACTGTTAATGCAGCAGAGTGATATGGCACACCAAACTGTTGGAGTAACATCCCAATCTGATGTTGGCCATTTCATTCTTCCTCACTCTTGGGTTTCTGTATCCGATCTATAATCCGACTTGGCCATTTCTCAACACTTTGGGTCCGAGCCTCGAGCTCCCCCCTCTCCCGTAATGCCTCACTTATCCTGTAATCCCTCGGATCTTGTTTGCCACCTTCCACTCGGGCACGGTTTTGTAGTCTCGAGAGAGGTTTTTTTTCTCTCCATTTTCACTAGTTCTTTCTAATTCTTTTAAGTAAATCCTCCTTTTAACTAGCGCTAGTGCTATTTACTCTGTCCTCCCCTCCTATTTAGCTAGCTTTTACTGGCATTAAGGTTGCTTGCCGCCCCCCCCCCCCTCCAAACCATGTTTTTCTTCAGTAACCGTTGACCACCTTCCCTTTTCTTATTTAGCTGCTAAATAAACTTTCCTGGTATCATTTTTTTTGTGTTGTAGTTGAGCAGTTGTGTGACTTTAACTTCTTAGCATGTATGGGTGTGTGTGTGCTAACCATGCGTGTGTTAGTATGTCTGATAAAGCTACAGGTTTTAAGAGGTGTACCTGTTGTGAGCATAAGGTTTCCCAGTTCAGATGTCCATAGGTGCATGTATAGTCTCAGGCTGGGGCACTTAGAGGTCACGTGCGAGATTTGTGCGGCCATTAATCCCCGCTGTCTTGTGGACTGTAGAAACAAGCTGATACTGAGGTCTCTTACCAATCTCTGGAACTTAAACTTCTGTCAAGCCTTCTGCTTCAAAGAAGCCTAAGAAGCATGCTCCCTCATCAAGACTTCTATATCTGAAAAACGGCAAAGATTATCAGATCCAGTCACCTTGAATTCTATAGATGTCCTATTCACATATTGTAGTATTCTCACTGTGGGATCTTCCTCCTCAAGTAATCCGAGCATCTGGCCCCTGTGCAGAACCTTAAGCCTGGTTGCTTTCAGGTGTGTGGGATGTCACATGCAGGACCATAAACCCTGGGTCTTAAATGTGACATCTGTGCGCACAGACCTCAGAACTTTTCTGCCACAATCGAGCATCAGATTGACCGCTTTGCTCCACTCTTCAGAAGACATCTTCAAATAAGTACCCCGTAGGGGAATTTATTTCTATTGCTTGAGCTTTGGTTGCTGTTGCTTGCTTATTTAGGTAGCAGATGTCAGCTAGAACGGGGAAATGCAAGTGTGGCTGTCATATTCCGAACAAGGACTCCCTTGAGCTTTGTTCTGCTTAAGCCAATCTCATGACCATACAATCTGCAGCATTTGCCAATCGTTCTTAACTAAAACTCTCTGCAGTCGTGTGGTAGCCCTAAAACTTTCCCTCGAAAACCAATGACTAAAGTGTTTAGCCCTAGACATGGAACCAGAGTCTGCCGTCATGGTGGAGCTACTAAAAGGAAGGCCAAGGTTGTAAGGCCTTCTGCTTCTACTCCAATATCTGACGTCCCACCAGCTACTGATCTAGGGGCTGAGGGGTGTCCTGAAGAACTGGCGATTTTGGCAGGTGCCTTTGTGGAATCCGCCTTAGAATCCAGAGTCGTCGCATCCTTGGAGGGTCGCTCTCTTCGGCTGATGTTGAGGGGGACCCAGTGTTCACCAGATGCCCACTCCTAGTTCTGGAAACTGAATCTTCTTCCACTGCCCACGTGCCGGATACTAGGCCTGCCCCTCCTCAGACTAGCACTAAGACTACTCCTCAAGAGGAAGAAAAAAAATAAACCTTTACTCCCACTTGAAGACTAACCGGACTGGCAAACATTTTCACAGTACTTTGCTCAAACAGTTTTCTCTCTTAAGCCCACAACCTCTACTGCTGCTACCTTGCCTGTTGTCAGCCATGGACCAGCCTCAGTTTTTTTCATTTCCCCCACCCAAACTTGGGAGGAAGACGACTCTTCCTTCTCAGATTAATCTCTGACTTGCACATCCCAGTTGGCCTCCCCTCTGGACTTCTATTCCCCAGATGAGGACTCCTTGGAGGGAGACTCCCCCCGAAGATCTTTCTTTTGGGGAAACAATTTCCAAAATGAGGGAGTTTTTCCAAGTGGGATGCCTCACACATGACTGAGGTTCAAAAGTGGTACTTTGACTTGCTTCAGGTAGTCACCCTCCCCCTCTGCTTTTCCCCCTGTGATTCCAGCTTACCTGGATGCATTTGCAGCAGTCTTTAAGACCCCCAAATAACAACCCCAGCTCCCAGAAGACCTGACCGGTTTTACAAGGTCCCTGATGAGCCCAAGTACCTTAAGCCACCTATGGCAGATCCTGCAGTCATTACAGTGGCTTTAGACAAATACCTTCCTCCTTCCTTCTGCCATCAGACAAGGACAGTATGGTCATAGACAGACTGGGGGGAAAAATGTGCATGTCTTCCATGCTGGCCTTCAGGGCAAGCAATTATCAGACCCACATGGTCAAATATGCCCTAGAGTTGGTTTTTCAAACAACTCCCTTGCTTTCCTCCATGCCTGACTCTCCTAACAAATCTCAGGTAGCATTTAAGCTGTCGTTAGCAACACAGATTGCCAGACAACACTTTAAATTGCAGCTATGATGTGGCTGAGGCTTCCGCTGGGTCTGCAGCTTCAGCCTCTGTGCTGCGAAGGTACTCCTGGCTCAGGCTTCAGCCTCTCCCTGAGGACTTTAAAAGCAAAATCTTAGATGCACCACTGGACAACAAATTCCTATTTGGCAAACCATCTGCTGAATTGTATAAAAGCCTCCAGGAAAAAAGCAAAGAACTGCAGGACCTCAAACATTTATTGGTCTTACCCATCCCCATGTTTTACAGAAACTACCTTGCCAAGGCTACATTTGTCAGGAGGGCTCCAGCCCCATCCCCATCCCCCTCCTCCTCTAGGTGTAGGAATAACTAGAAAGGCACCTTCCCCAAGGGCAGACCACCCCCTCAGCCTACCCCCAGGCATCCCTTTCTAGGTAGAAACAACAATGCGTGACTTCCCGTCAACTTCCTGTCTCCTCCCACCTCTGTCACTGTCTACCCATCTGGAAAAAAAATCACCTCTGACAGCTGGGTATTAGCTATAGTGGAAAAAGGGTACTTATGACCTGGCAGGAGAAGCCCCTGCCACAAGGCATCACCTTCCCTCCCAAAAAACAGCGACATCTAATTTCCCCAGATCATCCAAGATCTGCTCGCACAAGGGACCATAGAAAGGGTCCCCTCAGGCCAAGAAGGGCAGGAGTTCTACTCCAGACTTTCTAGCACCAAAAATGGATGGCCCTTGGAGGCCCATCTTGGATTTGTCCTCACTAAACCCCTTTCTGAAGGTCCCTTCATTCAGAATGTTGTCTCTTGAAACCCTTCTTCCACTATTGCCACCCAAGGCGTACGTGGCCACTTTGGAACTGAAGGAGGCATACATCCACATAACCATTCATCCAAACTACAGAAAGATTTTACGTTTTGCTGGGCCGTCTTCACAGTTTCTTGCCCTTTGGTTTATATACTGCACCCAAGGGTCTTCACAAAGTGTTTAGCCCCAGCAGTAGCCTACTGCAGAACAAAAGGCATACAGATTTACCCCTACCTGGACGACCTCATTTTAGCAGAAGAGGAAATTAGTCTCAAGAACCACTTGCTATTTACTAAGTCGCTACTTCAGAACTTTGGGTTCATCCTCAACCTAACCCAAATCCTCCCTTGTCTCCAGCCCAAGACAAAACCTTCTTGGGCTGCAGGATAAGAACAGACTAAGGCTTTCTCTCCTCGGGACAAAGGGTACTCCCTAATTAACTAAGCATCTGAGCTCTATCTGATCTAAATAAAATGGAATCTTGCTACAACAAGATTGCCAAATTTGCTACTGAAGCCTCATATAGGTCCCATCACTGTCTATCCCTTAAGCAACTCAGCTGGCTTGAGCTGCTTCATATACTTGTACTCAATCAACTCTCTAGCGCACAAACTCTACTACCTTCCTGAGAACTCCAGCACTTCAGCACCTAATTCAGTCCCACATTCCCTCTAGAGCCTTAAGATCTAGTAACAAGAACCTCATCACTGTTGTCAAACATAGAAACAAAGCTGGTAAGTCCCTCTTTGCCAGCACCTGGAACACACTACCAATCCAAATAACTTCTTCCACCTCCTTTAGTCAATTCAAAAAACTCCTGAAAACCCACTATCATAACTGGCTATGTTCATGCCACTCACCAGGCTAATCCATACCAAGAGAATTTGTCAGGGTACAGCTATGTATAAACAGTTTCTTCCCTGAAAGCTTCCAAACCGGAATACATTTACCTTACAAAACTTACAACTGCAAAAGAAAAAAAAAAAGTACCCCTGATTGTCTACTGTAAGAAATGTTAATCACCAGCATGTTGTCCTGATGTGTATATATGCCATATATATATGTATGTTCTACTTCTTTTTACTCTCATGTAATGCATTTAATGTGGAGCTTTTCTCCCCGGTCCTCCGCTGAAAATGTACCTGTGTCCAATCGGACTTTCCTGTTAAACAAATGTAAAATAAAATAAATAAAATAAACTACTTCCACGAGCTACTCCTTGTCAGCCATATTTTGGCCAAGCAGTTCCTTCGTCTTCAAGTCCTCATGGCAGCTACATTCCCTATGCTACCCCTAGCTAGGCTGCACACGAAGATGTTCTAAATGTTTCACTGTTGCAGTCATTACATTTGGGTAATCTGCTGGCAGGTTGCACTCAGTCAGCCTGACAGTCTTGGGTCCTGCGTCTGTTGCTGACCCTTCTTCCATGATGTCAGGTCATCAGGGGTATAAAACATGCAGCCGATGCCATTACATCAGTCTTTCTTGCCGTGGGGTGCCCGAAGCAGAAGCAGTTCGCAAGTGCCGGTCGGCAGACTTTTGAAATTTTCGTTTTTGAGTTTCAGAACCGAAGTCTTCAACTTAAAGCTAAGTGCCCCATTGGGGCAACTTTTTCTTGCTCCTTACCGATATGAGTAAAAGTTAATAATTGCATTACTTGTGGAAAGCAAATGCCTCAAAGATTTTCATTTGTATTGTATTCCTTGCCTAGGCCCTGACCACGACGTACCTTGCTGTTGGTTTTGTACTTTACTTAATCAGCGCACTATCCGTCGTTTGCGCATTTTTGCCTCTAAATATATCGGTTCCCGGTTTAATTATCCAGAAATGTTGGTTAACTATCAGACTACCGCAATTCCGAAAATACGCAAAGAGGCCGTCGAGGTCCAAAACTGCCGGCGACGCTTTTCCGAAGCCAGTTTGCCGGTACTCAGTGAGGCGCTTTCGCAGCCCCTGATACCCGCTACTTCTGGCTCGCAGGCTTTTACTGAGACCCATTCAAAGTCCGGTATGCCTCAAAATGCTTCACCTATGGAGCCCACGGATGTGTCTACCTTGGATCGGTCTGGTGCCGCTGTGCAGGCACTGGCTTCTGAGGGTGTATTCAGGCCTACAGACTTGTATATTAAACCGACTCCACCTTCTATAGTAAGGCCTAAATCTCGATCTATGTATAAAAAAAAACGACACCCAGGCCACATGTTCAGGCCCCTATGCCTAAAAAAGAAATTATCAAAATGGCTGAAGATTTTATTACTCTAATAAGGGGTAGTCAACACCCCCTTCTAAGAGGCCTAGGGCTGAGCTTGACTATAAATCTTCTGATCAGGACTGTTTCTTCTGATTCTTCCAATGACCTGGATTTGTCCATACCTACTTAAGAAGATTCTGATGCAGAGGATTCCATTCCCTCTGCTCCCCCCCCCCCCCCCGAGAACTTTTCTTTTGGGGAAACTTTACATACCTTAAGGGAGCATTTCCACTGGGAAAGTCAGAAATGTTCTGAATCAAAAAAGAGGCTTAGAGATTTCCTCTTTCTACCTCGGTATAGGCCTTTGGCTATACCTCCTGTCCTAGACATTGTTGTGTTTTCAGAATCCAGTATGGCCCCTGATTCCCTGCCTCCTGATTTCAGTAAACCTGACAGATGCTACAGGGTTCCTGAGTCCCACAAGTTCCTTTTCAAAAATCCTGTTGGAGATCTCGAAACCATTTCTCAGGGGCCCAAGGGCATTAAGGCTTTTACAGCTAAAAATCGTATCCCTTCTGATAGAGACTCCAGGGCGCTGGATAGATGGGGTAAAAAGGTTTATACTTCTGCAACCTTGGCAATCAGGGCTTTAACAACTAGTCACCATTCCCACAAGAGGAGAAAATGTACTAGACCTGATCATCACAAACATGGGGACAAAATGCTCCACACCGGAAGTATATCCCTCATTGGTGAGATCAGACCATAAATTAATCTCACTGGAGATCCACATCCCGCCCCTACCCCCAACAAAAAAGACCACAGTAAAGAACTTCTCAAAAGCAAACTTCACACTTAAGACTGGAGTGGTATCCTTCAAGGCCCCCGAGCCAGTGGAAACCACAACCCACGCTGCTGAAACCCTTACAAATGCCTTCTACGAGCACCTCCAGGAATGTATGGATCAAGCAATCCCTAATAAAATCAAGACCCTTTCCACCAAAGGCAGGCGCCCGGTCTGGTGGACTCCAGCCATAAACAAACTCTACAACAAGAGGAGAAAGCTACTACATGACAGAGCAAAATCCCTAAATGGGAAGGCATCTCTGATCAGTACTAGCAAAAAACTACGATCACTCATAAAATCATCCAAGGCCAACTTTGAGAGAAAATCGCTAATGACACAAAAGACAATCATAAAGCCTTCTTTAGCTATGTTAGAAACCTGGGTGGAAACTCCCAGATATGCTCAGAATTAGTCCAAAATGATAAAAAAATCACTGAACCCACAGACATTGCCAACATACTGGCAGACAGGTTCAGTGCAAATTTCTCCTCCCTCCCCCAAAAGGAGAAATATCTATCCCACCAGAGTCTAGCCTCCCAAACATCTCAGATGCCCAGGTGAGAGCTGCTCTCTCTAAAGCAAAAACACAGCATCAGTGGGACTGGACGGTGTCCCCGGCTGCTACACGAACTCAATGAGGAACTAAACCCACACATAAGGCTGCTCTTTAATCTTAGCCTTACTACAGGATACGTACTCAAAGAATGGCGGATGGCAACTGTGGTGCCACTCCACAAAGGCGGTGCTTCTCGGACCCTGAAATTACCGCCCCATAAGCTTGACGAGCCTTGTCTGCAAAGCTATGGAGAGGATCATAATGGAACTCATAAATAAAGACATTGGGGACCTACAGACACTGGATCCTACCCAATTTGGCTTTGTCAAGGGCAGATCCTGCCTCTTGAACTTGGTCGACTTTTGAAACAGTCACTAAGGCCATTGATGAGGGTAAGGCAGTTCACACAGCTTACCTTGACCTAGCAAAAGCGTTCGACACAATACCCCACTCGGGCATCATAGAAAAGCTCACCAGCTTAGATGTAAACCCATATGTCACAAGATGGGTTGCAAACTGGCTCAAGGACAGAACACACAGGGTTAGAGTTGCTGGTGCCATGTCAGACTCTAAGCCGGTCACGGCGGTGTCCCACAGGGCTCAGTCCTGGGCCCCTCTTGTTCGGCATTTATTTTTCTGAAGTGCAGGCAAACATAGGGGGATTGTGGCTGACAAAATTTGCAGATGACTGCAAACTGGGCACCATAATTGACACTCCATCAGACACAGACATCCTCCAGAAAGGTCTCATAGAAATGGATAACTGGTGCCAGAGCCATGGTCTTAGGCTAAATGCCAAAAAATGTATAGTCATACCCTTTGGGAAAAACAAGGTAACCCCTAATTACCACATAGGTGGTAATCCATTAAACACGGAAGAAGTTATCATGGACCTGGGGACCCAAGTTGACAGTAACCTCTCTTTTGACACTCACATTGCCAAAGTGGTTAGGAAGACTTCTACATTGCCCACCTGATCATGAAGGGATTCACATCCAGATCAGGAGAGGTCATTGTACCCCTGTACTCCACTTATCAGACCAATGATTGAGTACAACGCCCCATTCGGAATGTACCTTACCCGACACCTGCAGCAGTTGGAAAGACCCCAAAAGTTCCTCACCAAAAGGATAAAGGGGCTCAAACATATGTCATACGATGCCCAACTGAAGAAACTCCAGCTCTATTCAGTCGCATACCGTCTGCTCAGAGGTGGTGTGCCCGACATACAAGGCCATGTCCAACCCGGAATTAATGGACATGCTCCACCTCAAAAAATCCAAATCCACCAGAGCCACAAGAGCAAGAGACTTAAACCTCAACACGGATATAAATAGGACGTGCTGGAGGGACAGATTCATCACCCAGAGACTCCCTACACTATGGAACAGAATCCCAGTCCATGTGAGGCAGAGCCCCTCACTGACTCTGTTCAAGAGAAATCTTGACGAGTGGATGGGTGATCGTAGGTTTACCCCAGGAATCCTCTCTGTATCACTGCTGGACAGAGGCACAGCAAACTAATGGGTACAGTATTCTCATCCTAAGGGGTGGTGAAAGCCACACACACTCTGGCTAGGCTTATAAATGCCCTAGGGCAGATAGCCTAGTATGAACCTATGAACCTATAAACTGCCAGTTGCATTTGTTAAAAATATCAACAGCATATTATTGGACTGCTTAAACAGAAAATGATGGATGTGAGTGTGTTCAATCTCGACGTTTGTTCTTACACCTGGGTTCGGAGCCGATCCTCGGCTCCGTGTCAGCCGCTTGGCAAGCTCTGCATCGAGAAGAAGCTCGAGACCAACCTAACTCCCACAATCCCCCTCTGCCTTTACCTCAGATCTAGTTTGCCGCTGCAGCGTTCGCATCAGTTTGATGAGCTCGAGCAACCTTAAGCTAAGATTTATAATTTTCTTATATTTCTTCTAATTTTTTTTTTTCTAAAAAAATTGTCTTAAGTGACTGTGTGTGTGTGTGGTAGTAGTGTTTCGAGGAATTCTCTGTTCCATATAAAGTCCCTTTATATACTTTATTAGAGTTTTCCCTCGGGGCCTACCCCACCCTTTTACTTGGATTGACTACTGGATTGACTTTTTACAGGATTTGACATAAGTTTCTGGATTAGACAAAATTACTGGACTTGACATAATATTGATTTTTTCTCTGTTAGCTGTACCTAAAATTGTGACATGTCTGAGAAAGCTAAGTCTGGCTTTAAACGCTGCCAGTGTGGGCAGAAGATGTCGGTGACTGATGATCATAGTTCCTGCGTCTACTGTCTTGGCCCTCTCCATCTGCAAGAAGACTGCTTAATATGTCATTCTTTTAGTGGAAGGGTCATGACAGATAGGCGCAGGAAACTTATGGATAGGGGTCTTCTAAAACCTACTTTTCAAGAGGCTCTGGATGCATCAGACCAGACATCCAAATCCTCGAAGGAATCGAAGACATCGGAGCCCAGGTCATCGGCTCCGAGCTCTTCAGGTAAAGTTCGATCACCGGTTCCACAGACTTCGGGGCCGAGTGTTGAACTGTTGTCAGTTTCCGAGTCTCGAGTCTTGGAACCGGTGACGGAGCTCCCTCCCCCGGCACTGTTGAGGTCGGCTCCGTCTTAGATTCCTTCGACGCGCTCTTCCAGGCCCCTCTCTGACACCGATGTAGACCGCGTGGTGCAGAAATTAATGGAGAATACGGCCTTATCCAAGCTCATCTCTGTCTCCTCCCAGTTGGTGTCGAGACTCGAAGGCCTTCCCTTATCTCCACCTGTTCCTCCTCCGAAACCTATTCAGTCTTCGGAGCCGGGAGAGGCTGATCTGGTGATTGTGGAGCCCTCTGTGCCAGAACCGTCTTTCTCTCGGTCGGCTCCGTTCACCTCGACTCTGTCTGATCCGGTACCGGAGTCTCGGAGCCGAAGAGCCATCCTTGGATCCGGGACAGAGTCTGACCAATGTTTCGGTTCCGACGCTCCCTCTCGGGGCCTCGGATCGACTCGGCTGCGTCCTCGGGGTCGATGCCTTCGGTGCCTGTCTCGGGGATTCTTCCAATTTCCTCGGAACCGGGAGATACCTCGACTCGGGACCCGGGAGCCTTCGACCTCATGAGGAAGGTGTTGTCTACCCAGACAACCACATCAGCGGAAACAGCTTCTCCTTCCCATAAAGGACCATTATCCTCCTCTGCACCCACGGCTACATCTAAGCGTCGAGCACCTGTGTCAGCCACCCCTGGAGGGTGCCCCCTCTTCCTCGGAGGCTTCTTCGAATGCCCCCCCCCCCCCGAGGAAGTTCCGAGGAAAAGATTGTGCAAGAGGAGACACTTAGATTCTCCACAAGAATCATTGACATCGGACACTGACTTGGATGAGTCAGAAGGGTCCCCAAAGTCACCCTCAGAGGATGTCTCTTTTTCTGACATCCTGGAGATCCTAAAGCAGGGAGGTGATTGGCAAGCCCTCCCCCCTTCTGAGGATGAGTCAGTCTTGCTGAAGGCATTCGGTGCTCGCCCTTCCTCCTCCTGGGTCACTCCGCCCTTCGATGAGTTGATGGAGCTGATTGCTCAAGGGCGGGGACGCCTGACACGGTGGAGCCAGTCCCTAGAAAGCCTAACAAATATATTACTGCCCCTCAGGATAAGGCTTATCTGACAAAGGGAGTGCCAGTGGACGCTATGGTGGTGGCAGCGGCCACGAAAAAGGAGATGTCTGAATCTTCCTCATCTGTCCATCCGCCTAACAGAGATTCTAGGACTATGGACAGATATGGGAAGCGCATTTTTAGTTCAGCGGCTTTTTCTATGCGATCCCTGAACTATTTGACCCACTTCACACGGCTACAGAGGGATCTAATCAAAGAGTTGGGAGCTACCCTCCAGGGTACTACAGATGCTGCTGTTACAGAAAAGGTTACAGCACATCTCAATACCCTTACATCTATTGCAAACTCGTCCATGAGGCTGATCTCATACGCAGCCGAAGGATCGAGTAGGGCAGCAGCTTCAGCGATTGCTCTTCGTAGACAATCCTGGATGCGCTTATGTTCATTTGCGGAAGCCTTCAAGTCTTCCTTTACTAACGCCCCATTTGATGGTGCCACTCTCTTTGGCCCCAAAGTAAAGGAGACCCTTACCCGGTGTGAGCAAGAGGGAAAGACTCTGTCTGCTGTCGGAGTCTGTTTTTCCACCCCATCCAGACCATACCCCAAAGGGCAACGTGGTGGAAAAATGTGGTTTCGAAAACCCCAAGGATCTTTCCCAGGCACACAGGGTGATGCCCCCTCTAGAGGCAGAGGAGGGGGCAGAGGTGGAAGACGCCACCCTGGCGGCAGAGGGGGTCCGCAAAACCAAGGTGACAGGGATACACCCCCTGGGAAACCTTTCCAGCACTCCTGAGAGGAGGCCCGACTGTCCTGCTCTGGAGGCAGTCGGGGGTCGCTTAGCTTTATACCCTCAGGCCTGGCGAAATCTTACATCAGACAATTGGGTAAAAAGCGTTGTTACCAGAGGCTACAGAATACCCTTCCTATTGCCCCCAATTCCGAAGAAAAGACTCCCAGATGTGCCGCCCCATCTGTGAGACCCTGCAGCTATAGAAATTTCAAAGCTGCTAGAAAGAGTAATCCAACCAGTCCCAGCGGACCAAAGAGGATTCGGAACTTACTCAAGGTTCTTTTTAGTTCCAAAAAAGACAGAGGACTGGAGGCCGATTCTGGACCTAAGCAATCTCAATACCTTCGTCAAGAAAGAAAAGTTCCGGATGGTCACGCTTCAATCGATCCTTCCATTTTTACAGAAGGATGACTGGATGTGCTCAATAGATCTGAAGGACGCATACTACCACATCAAAATGGCCAGGGCGTCCAGGGATCACTTGCGCTTCTGGCTGGGAGCCAGCCACTTTCAGTTTCGAGCCCTGCCCTTTGGTCTGACCTCAGCCCCCAGGGTTTTCACCAAATGCATGGCAGTGGTAGCGTCTCACTTGAGACGCCTGGGATTCCAGGTGTTTCCGGATCTGGACGACTGGCTCCTTTCTGCCACCACCCAGCGTCAACTGATTCAGGCCAGGGATTACACACTACAGCTTTGCGCTCATCTCGGAATTTCCGTAAATTTTGAAAAATCTTTACTACAGCCATCACAGCATATCTCATTCATAGGAGCAGAATTGGATACGCATCGTTTAATTCTAAAACTTCCTCCAGAAAGGATAGCCTCACTACAAAGCCACATATCTCTTCTTCTGTCATCCAGAAAATCAGCAAAACTGGTTCTGGTTCTTTTTTTTTTGGGTCTCAGCTTCTCTCATTATGCATACCATTGGGAAGACTGCACATGAGAGTTCTACAATGGCTACTGTTTGCACAATGGTCGTTCCAACAGCTACCTCTGACACACGAAATTCTGATCACAAACACATGCAAATCACACCTAGCCTGGTGGCTCCGGACTTGCAATCTTTCCAGCGGAAGACCATTTGTGCTACCCATGCCGACAGCTACGGTGACCACGGACGCTTCCCTGATAGGGTGGGGGGGCATCTTTCAGGGACAGACAGAGTCCATGGCGAATGGACCAATTTAGAGTACAATCTGCACATCAATGTTCTAGAGTTGAGGGCAGTGTTTCTAGCGTTGCAACACTTTGCTCCCCTTCTTCCTCTAGGGACTATTGCAGTTCAGACGGACAACATGTCCGTAGTCTGGTACATAAACAAACAAGGGGGAACCAAGTCTTATCAGCTATGCAGAGAGGCCATGAGAATCTGGCAATGGGCGGAGTCCACGGGTCGCTTTCTGATTGCAACGCACATCCCGGTGTCATCCAACGTCATAGCCGACAGGTTGAGCAGAGCAATCCTATTGCCTCACGATTGGTCCCTCAAACAGTCAGTTGCGAAGGAGATTTTTCGCAAATGGGGCCAGCCTTCCTGCGATCTTTTTGCATCTCCAATGAACGCCAAATGCAGAAGCTATTTTGCCCTATTACCCCCTCCAGGGGAAGTTCCCAGGGACGCTCTGGTTCACGATTGGCCCCCGGGTCTCCTGCACGCTTTTCCTCCCTTTCCCCTGATTACAAAGTTTCTGCAGAAAGCCAACAACCTGCAAAGGACGATTATTCTCATTACCCCATTCTGGCCTCGTCAAATCTGGTTTCCCTTTCTTCTGGCACATCGCATTCGGGAACCCTGGATCCTGGACCCGGAGCCGGATCTACTGACCCACTCGTCAGGGGCTCCCCACCCCTCGCTACTGTCACTCCAACTAGCAGCTTGGCTGCTCCGCTTCCCTACTTAGCCAGGTCTGATCTTCTTTCACCTGCAGTTCAGAATATACTAGTGGCTTCTCATAAAGCTTCCACTACAAAGACTTACACTAGTAAATGGAAGCGTTTTATTTACTGGGCAAATACACAGCAATTGGACCCTGTTATAGCTCCCTTAAATAAGATCTTGGAGTTTTTAACCAAATTGTTCCACCAAGGAGCTTCTCCTGCCACTTTAAGAGTGCAATTGGCTGCCATTTCCAACTTTCATGTGGAAGAATGTGGGGCTCCTATTATGGCTCACAGACTTTGTAAGGCCTTTCTGAAAGGATCTTTCCATATTAGACCACCAGTTAGAACTCCTACATCACCTTGGAATCTGAACCTTTTATTACCTAAATTGAGGTTACCTCCGTTTGAACCAGCCTCCTCTTGTCCATTGAAGTATTTGTCGTGGAAGACCTTCTTTTTGGTGGCCATTACATCGGCTAGATGGGTGTGGGAGCTTCAGGCTCTTTCTATTAAACACCCTTATTTGATCTTTCACTCTGACAGAGTATCTCTTCGCACTAATCCGTCCTTTCTCCCCAAAGTTTGCTCCGTTAATAACATTAATCAATCCATTGAGCTCCCTACCTTTTTCAAAAACCACTCCAATAAGTTGGAGTATATGTTACACAAGTTGGATGTTCATAGACAACTTAGATTTTACCTGGATAGAACAAAGGATCACAGGAAAACAGATCAACTTTTTGTAGCCTTTGCAGACAGCAGGAAAGGTGTAGCAGTTACTAAACAAACCCTTTCCAAATGGCTAACTGATTGCATTATATTTGTTTATGCTACTTCGGAACAAACTTTACCTGTCAAACCCAAGGGGCACTCTACAAGATCAGTATCTACATCCCTGGCTCATGCAGCTCGCTTACCATTAGACACTATTTGTGCAGCTGCGACTTGGTCTAAACCACATACATTCATTTCTCATTACAAGGTAGACAGGGTTTCTAGGGACAGGGCAACCTTTGGTTCCACTGTGCTCAAGAACGTTCTCCCGTGAGTTCCTCAGGAACATGGAGCTAGGGACGCTACCCAGGTGTAAGAACAAACGGCGAGATTGAACACACTCACATTTAGAAGTTATGTCCTTACCATAACGTTCCATGTGGAGTGTTCATCTCGCCTTTGTTCTTACAATCCCACCCTCAGGAAGAATGTCCAGTTTGGTGTCTGGTTTGTTTTCTCCTGCTTCTGCATTATATATATATATATATATATATATATATATATATATATATGTATAGGTTTCTTTCAGTTATGTTGTTTTTGGCATGAATGTGTTACTCTCTCTGACTTCTGGTTTGCTTGCAAACTAGATCTGAGGTAAAGGCAGAGGGGGATTGTGGGAGTTAGGTTGGTCTCGAGCTTCTTCTCGATGCAGAGCTTGCCAAGCGGCCGACACGGAGCCGAGGATCGGCTCCGAACCCAGGTGTAAGAACAAAGGCGAGATGAACACTCCATATGGAACGTTATGGTAAGGACATAACTTCTAATTTCTGACTGTGGAAAATAAAGATTTACAGGATTTATTGCATTCTGCTGAACAAGTTGGGAAACATAATTTGCAATGTGATTTTGATTCCTTAGAGGCCTCTTGCAGGGCTGCTGTTACTGGATCTGTGCTTAGAAGGCATGCTTTGCTTAAGGAGCAATCTCTGCCTGATCATTTTAAAGCAAATTTGTTTTATGCTCCTTTAAATCAGGACCACCTGTTTGGCAATAAGGCTGAAGAAGTTCTAAAAAATATGGAAGATGAAGCTAAATCTATGCAAACTGTAAACTATTTCTTACAAGTGCAACCGCCAAGATTTAGTAGGCACTGGCCTACTAAGAATTGGTCCTTTCCAGCTCCTTCCATATCCTCTCAAGACAAGCCCAGACACACCAAAAGCACCAGGTTTCAGTCCCAGGGGACTCTCGGAGCTAAGCAATTGGGGCCCCCCACTTCCAAATCTGGAAATAAGACACCCCCCCTTATGGTATTAAGTCTCAATGACTTTCCTTTAAAATGACCATGCACTTACCTTTTAGCTGCCCCTTTGGGGGGAAAGATTGCTCTTCATCCACAAAACTGGGAACTCATAACCCAGGGCAGATGGGTTTTAAATAGTGTCCCAGGGATACAGATTTCATTTCCACACATTGCCAACACCAAACGGATAGCCAAACCTGCCCCCAAATCAGTAGGCAGAGCTAGGCTTAGAAACAAGTACTTTCCCTCTTAAACATGGGGGCTATTCAACCGGTACCAGAAGAGGAAAAGGGACAAGGTTTCTATTCCAGGCTTTTCCTGGTACCCAGAAAAGACAAATCATGGTGTCCAATCCTGGACTTGTCTACTCTAAACACCTTTCTGGACATGTCATTACACTTGGGTTATCCTGCCGTCAGGCGGTTCCCCAGTCGGCCTGTGTTCGAACGTCTTGGTCCGACGTCTGTTGCTGTCGCCTCCTCACTGATGTCCGTGCGACAGGTATACAAGATGCAGCTGACGCCATTTTCTTGCCGGTCAGCCGTCTCCTGAGATTTTCACTCTGCCAAGGTTAAAAGGAATGCCAAATCTGCCACCAATTCAATGGACAGAGGCTCAAAAACAAATTACAGCACTCGTGGATATGAGAGCTATTCAAAAGGTACCACCACAGGAGCAAGGACAAGGATTTTACTCTAGACTCATTCTGGTTCCCAGAAAGGACAAAGCCTGGAGGCCCATTCTGGATCTTTCTTCTCTAAACACTTACCTCGGTGTTCCGAAATTCAAAATGTTGACAGTACAGTAGCTTCTTCCCATGCTGGGCAAGAAAGCTTGGCTCGTGACATTGGGCCTCAAGGAGGCATACCTGCATGTCCCTATCGGACAAAACTGCAGAAGATACCTCCGATTCATAGCTGGTTCAATGCACTATCAATTCTCTGCACTGCCCTTTGGCTTATCTACTGAGCCCAGGGTCTTCACGAAGTGCCTGGCACCAGTAATTACGTTTTGCAGACAGAATGGAATTCAAATTTATCCGTACCTGGACGACTGCCTAATTCAAGCAGAGAGCAAGGACATTCTTCTAAAGCATCTGGCATTTGTAAAAAAGTTAAGTTGCCTGTGGTACACAGTAAATGAAAAGAAATCAAAACTAGTGCCCTCACAAGAGATGATATTCCTGGGTGCCATCTTGAACACAACGGCCCAGATGGCTTATCTCACGCCAGACCAGCAAGGACAACTGACTCAATACTTTCAATTGATGGCAACCAAAGACCCAACTCCCTGCAAGAAAAATTCTGCAGGCCTTGGGTTACATGGCATCTTGCATACTACTAATTTCATATGCCAAACTGCATGCGAGGAAACTACAATGGTACCTAAAGAATGTATGGTCTCAACACTGTCAAAGTTTGGAAACAGTTATACCACTAATTCCTTGCCTTCAACAGGAGTTTCAATGGTGGGCTCAAGCTTGTCACCTCAACAAGGGACAGCCTTTTACTCAACCCACAGCCAGGCAAACACTGACAACAGATGCATCGGATTACGCCTGCAGAGCACACATGGCAGGCAACTGTAGTCAGGGCAAGTGGCCTGCAGAACAAAAGCATCTTCACATCAATCAAAAAGAGATGCTAGCTGTACAAAATGCCCTTATAGCTTTCAAGGACCTGCTGCATCCAGGACAACTACTACTAAAGACAGACAACACTACAGTTATGTAGTACATAAACAAGCAAGGGGGCACTCACTCCTACCCCCTCTGCAGGCAAGCCATGACCTTGTAGAACACAGCTCTAAACTATCAAGTTCAGCTGCAAGCACAGTTCCTGCCAGAAGAGAAAAACACACTGGCAGACGACTTAAGCAAAAACATCATGGATGCCCATGAATGGGAATTGAATCCACAAATATTCAGAATGATAACACAGAAATGGTGGAGTCCGAACATAGATCTGTTTGCATCCCCAATGAACTGCCAGCTACAGAAATTCTGCACAAGGAGTTACCATCCACAAGCATGGAAAGTGGATGCCCTCTCATTCAGGTGGAAAAACCTACAAGTATATGCTTTCCCACCACTACCTCTCCTGCCAAAGGTACTCATAAAAGCCAGGCAAGAAGAGCCAAAGATGATCCTGATTGCACCAGACTGGCCACGCCAGCATTGGTACCCAATCTTAAAGAACTTAGCACAAGGACCACCCTGGATTTTGCCTCAAATGCCACATCTGCTGACTCAGCACAACAGTCGGATACTAAACTGCCAGCTAAAGACCTTAAACCTAGCTGCATGGATGATTCCTTAGTCAAGCAAGCAATGCCGCTCTCCAAAGCTGTTATGGATGTCATTCTGGAGGCCAGAAGGCCTAGTACCAGGAAAGCCTATTTGGATAAATGGATGAGATTCTGTGCCTGGAACCAAGCTCACAGCCTTGACCCTCATGTCCCAAACATTCCTCAGATACTACAATATTTAACTGAGATGCTGGACAAAGGCCTCTCCTTCTCATCCATCAAGATCCACACCTCTGCCATCTCTGCTCATTACAACACGGATCCACCAATTTTCTCTAACCCTTTGCTAAGACGGTACCCCAGAGGGGCTAAAAACATAAGACCGCCCCGTAGAGCACCTACTCCAACTTGGGACCTCCACTTTGTTTTGGAAAAATTAACTTTACCTCCTTTTGAGCCAGCTAACACAGCAGAATTAAAATATATCTCTTGGAAAACTGCTCTGCTCCTGGCAATAACATCAGCACGAAGAGTTTCAGAATTACAGGCACTAATAGCAGTGGAACCTTTCCTTATTTTTCACCAGGACAGGGTGTCTTTAAGAACTAACCCTACGTTTATGCCAAAGGTGGTATCCAGTATAGCTCTAAACCAAGCTATTCATTTGCCAACTTTTTTTATCCAAAACCACAAAATAAAGGGGAGAGACTACTGCATTCCTTGGACATTCACAGGCAGTAACGCTTCTACTTGGTCAAAACCAAAGCTTTCAGGAAATCTGAGCAATTATTGGTAGCATACGCTGCTGGAGCACAGGGAAAAGCCATTTCAAAACAGAGTATTTAAAAATGGGTAGGACATTGTATACGTTTCTGCTATACACACCATGGGAAACCTGTACCTAGCAGCATTAGATCTCACTCCACTAGGGCAACAGCCACTTCAACTGCCTACCTCAGAGGAGTACCTACCAAGGATATTTTGGAAGCAGCAACTTGAGTTCTGTACGTACCTTCACCAAGCATTACCATCTGCCTCTATACTGTAAATCCAGAGCTGGCTTTGCCACTGCAGTGCTGCAGGGTCTTATAGCCACCCCTAATGCCTTATAGAACCAGCCACCCTACCTCAGCTTTGGGATTCTACCCAAGTGTAATGACTGCAGCAGTGTAACACGATGAACATAGTGCAGTTTTGTACCTACCATAAATGTAGATGTTCGAGTGTATACACTGCTGCATCCAGGTAACCCTTCCTCCTTCCCCTCTTACTTGCTGGTACGTACCTATGTCTTCTACCCTTTACTACCTGTGGGGAGTATTTGCTGGTAGCTGAAAGTTGTTGTTTGCTTTTCTTATGTATGTTTTATTAGCAATTTGAATTTCCTACCTGTTTGGCGGCACCTGACATCTGGGGCAAGAAAAACTGAAGAAAATGGCTTCTGCTGCATCTTGTATACCCCTGTCGCACTGATGTCAGGGAGGAGGCGACAGCAACCGACGCCGGGCCAAGACTTTGGAACCCAGGCCTACTGGGGAACCGCCTGATGGCACGATGACCCAAGTGTAATGACTGCAGCAGTGTATACACTCAAACATCTACATTTATGGTAGGTACAAAACTGTACTTTCTAACTTTTCTGGGGTACACCATAAACAAAAAGAAATCAACTGGTATCCTCTCAACAGATTACATTCCTGGGTGCAAGCTTTAATACAACTGCCCAGATGGCTTTCCTCACGCCAGGAAAGCAAAATCATTTGGTAACTTACTTCAAACAAGTGGTCACAAAAACCCTGCTATCTGCAAGACAAATACTGCAAGCCTTGGGGTTCATGGCCTCCTGCATTCTTCTAATCCCATATGCAAGACTGCATATGAGGAAACTTCAGTGGTACTTAAAGTCTATGGAGTCAACATTGTCACAGCCTGGAAACAATGATTCCTATCATACCTTGCCTACGCCTGGAGTTCCTATGGTGGGTAGAGTCTTGCCACCAAAACAAGGAACTGCCATTCACGCTACCCCCTGCCGCCGAAACCCTAACTACAGACGCATCAGACTGCATGGGGGTGCTCACCTGGCAAATTAGTTGTGTAAAATCTTGTCATAACCATAATGTTCTTCAGGGCAAATGGAACCCAAATCAAATGCACCTACATATCAATCAAAAAGAAATGCTAGCTGTACAGAATGCTCTGACAGCCTTCAAGGACTACATTCATCCAGGGCAACTAACGGTAAAGTTGGACAACACCACGGTTATGTGGTACGTAAACAGAGGGGGTTCACATTCCTACCCCCTCTGCAGACTAGCCATGGCATTGTGGAGCACGGCCTTGAGATACCAAGTGCAACTACAAGCTCAATTTCTGCCAGGAAAACTGAGTACACTGGCAGAAGGACTAAGCAGAAATCTCTTGGACCCACCCTAGTGGAAACTGGAACCACGGATTTTCAACATGTTGACAAGCAAATGGGGGAGCCCAGACATGGATCTATTTGCCTGCCCCCAGAACTACCGGTTGGACAAATTCTGCACTAGGACTCCTCGCAACAAAGCCTGGAAAGTGGATGCTCTGTCCTTCAGCTGGAAAAACATAGTCTACGCCTTTCCCCCTCTGCCTCTGCTCTCCAAAGTTCTGCTAAAAGTCAAACAGGACAAACCAAAAATGGTTTTGATTGCTCCAGACTGGCCACACCAGCACTAGTACCCACTCCTGCGCAGTGTCTCACAAATATCTCCATGGCACCTGCCTCAGACACCTTCCTTGCTGTCTCAGCAGGAGAACCAAATTATGCACCCTCAGCTCCCAACATTGAACCTTGTAGCTTGGCTAATCACTTAAATTCATCCTTGGCATCCCTTAACCTGTGGTGGATGTCATCTTGGAGGTGAGAAGACCTAGCACTAGAAAATCTTATGCTGACAAATGGAAAAGATTCTGTGCTTGGAACCAGTCTTTAGGGATGAGCACAGCAGCGCCCAATTTACCTCAGATTTTGCAATAGTTAACTGAGATGCTTCACAAGGGCCTGTCTTTTTCCTCTCAAAATCCACGCTTCAGCTATTTCAGCTCACTATAACAGAGAACCGCCCCTCTTTTCTCATCCCTTACTCGAGCAGCATCTCAGTGGGGCAAAGAACTTGAGACCACCCAGGAGAGCTCCTACCCCTACCTGGAACGTTTTCTTTGTTTTGGAGAAGCTCACTTTACCTCCTCTCGAGCCAGCTGCTACTGCAGACTTAAAATTTCTCTCTTGGAAAGCAGCCTTCCTATTAGCAATCACTTCAGCTAGAAGGATATCCGAGTTACAAGCCCTTATGGTAGTGGAGCCTTTCATCATCTTTCATGCAGACAGGGTATCTGAGGACCAATCCATCCTTCATGCCCAAGGTGGTTTCCTGTGTGGCTCTTAACCAGTCCGTTCATTTGCCAACCTTTTATTCCAATCCACAGAACAAAGGGGAACACATTCTGCATTCCTTGGACGTGCACAGACAACTTAGATTCTACTTGGACAGAAATAAATTTCGAAGAAAATCCGAATAATTGCTAGTGGCAGAGGGGAAGGCTATTTCAAAACAAACCATTTCTAAATGGATAAGCCATTGCATTCATTTCTGCTATAAGCATCATGGAAAACCTATCCCCCACAGGATCAGATCTCATTCTACCAGGGCTGCATCTACTTCTGCAGCCTTTCTCAGAGGTGCTTTTACCAGGGCTGTTGAAGTTGCTACTTGGAGTTCAGTACATACTTTCACCAAGCGTTATTTACCAATTTTCTCTAAATCCAGAGCTGGCTTTGCCACTGCTGTCTTGCAGGGCCTTATAGCTGGTCCTAATGCTGTATGAATCCATCCTCCCAACCATAGCTTCGGGAATCTACCCAAATGTAATGACTGCAACAGTGAAACACGAAGAACATAGTACAGTTGTTTACACTTACCATAAATGTAGATGTTTGAGTGTGTTCACTGTTGCAGTCATGGTTACCCTCCCCCCAGCCCCCTGTTTTTCTCTTACTATACCTCTACTTTTTTACTATGCTTAAAAGCTTTTTTGGTGTATTTGCTTTTGGTTGGAGGTATATTTTTGTGTGTTTAATTTTATTTGCTCCCCATGTGGGACATCTGGGGCAAGAAAAACTGATGTAATGGCGTCTGCTGCATGTTTTGTACCCCTGACGACCTGACGTCATGGAAGAAGGGACAGCAACCGATGCAGGACCCAAGACTTTGTTAATTATACTGACTGAGGGCAACCTGCCAGCAGATTACCCAAATGTAATGACTGCAACAGTGAATACACTTGAACATCTACATTTATGTAAGTGTACACAACTGTACTTTCCAGTGGTACCCGAACAATGTCTGGTCACAACACAAACACCCCCTGGACTTTCAGATGCCCTTCCTACCCTGCCTGAAGACAGAATTGAAGTGGTAGATCCAACAAGTAAACCAGAATCCAGGCCTACCTCACCAACCCACCAAACCAGTGCAATGCATGCACACAGATGCTTCAGATCTAGGGTGGGGAGCCACTATGAACAGCTTCAAGGTGAAGGCCCAATGGGAGTCCTACCTCCAGAAAAAACATTAATGTAAGGGAGATAACTGTTCTAGCCCTACAGAGATATTTCTTCCTCTAATGCAGACTGGCCCCCTACAAATCTTTACAGATAATACAACTGTGATGTGGTGCATCAACAAACCGGGGGGGGGGGGACCAGGTCCTACCTACCTACAGGCTTGCAATGCAGGCATGGGAGCTAGCCACTCGGTACCATATTGCACTGCAGGTGGTCTACATTCCATCCCAGGCCAACCATCAGGCGGATGCCCTCATCATTTCATTCTCTCTGCATCACGAGTGGATGTTGCATGGAGATGTGTTCTTAGATATTGTCCACCAGTGGGGCACACAACAGATTAGTTTGCCTTCCCCCAGAACAGACAGTTGCAGCTGTTCTGCCGCAGGGACCCCTCCCCACTAGCCTGGAGAGTGGATGCCTTCTGATTTCATGGAGGGGACTATTCCTTTATGCCTTCCCTCCAGTTCAGAAAGTCCTTTGAAAAATCAAAAAGGACAAGCTGAAAATCTTGCTGGTGACTCCCTGTTGACCAAAGCAGCAATCTGATGTTGTTAATCTTCTTTCCTTTCATCACTGATGGGCTTCAGTTCTGAGCCCTCAGAACCTAGTCGGCCTATTACCAAGCGCGCACCAGCCAAAAAAAAACTTTAGAGCTAAGTCTCTACCCAGAATGCCCTTCTCCCTGTTACCTCAGATCTCGTTTGCCGCATAGCCGTAAAGCCATGTTTCAGCCGAGCTCTCAGCTAAGTGAATTCTTATTTGATATTTGTGTAAAATGTTTGGATATCTTCATATTTTACTTAACTATTAGTATGGCTAGTGTCATTTTTTCTGTCTAACCTTATTCTTTCCACTCTACCCATTGTTACCTTTGGTAAACTTTAAGTACCATTGTTGGTACAGCCTTTTCCCTTGTGGTATTTCTTCAATACCATAGTTGGTATTTTCTCCTGTTTAACCTGTTAACTTTTTATCTTTATTCAGGTGTTTCCCTTTCTTCTTTTCATACAGTGTATTGTTATATTGCTGATATTTTTTTTAATGGAGTTGACTTCATTATAGTTGGATTATACAGTTGGCTGTGTTTTTATTTCTACCAAGATGTCTGATAAGGTTACTTCAGGCTTTAAGCATTGTACTAGTTGTAAGGGTAAGTTACCCAACAGTGATTCTCATGATGACTGTCTATACTGTTTGGGAGTGGCCCACCTTTCAGTGCAGCCTCCATGTGATTTGTCACAGCTTCAGTCATTGCATTCTTAATGAGCGGAAAAATAAACTCATTCTGAAGGGGTTACTCAAGTCTCCCTTCTCAAAGGTCATTTCGGCGATGGAGGTCTCAACCCCTCCTAAGGGCAGAGAGAGATCCCATTCTGTTCCTTCTTCACCATCGAGAGATCAGAGCAAGCCTGGGAAATCTAAGGTCCCTAAGTTATCGTCTGAGCGTAAATCTGCCTCTTCGGCTCTGCCTATCTCAAAATATTTGATACAGATGCCTGTTTTGGCACCGGTCCTGCCTCCGGCACTGATCATAGACCTTACTACACCTATTTCGACTTCGGCACTTGTAGCTACTTCAGCTCAGGGCACACCTTCGAATATGCCATCAGTTTCCATTTTGGAACAGACCGTTTCGGCTGAGTGCTACTTCGGCACCGAGTGTTGTACTGACTTCACTAGATCTGACCCCTTTGCTTCAGTTCTCGAAACTGGAGACTTCGGTGCTGACAGACCTTGCACCATGGACCTGATAATCCCCCTCCGTAGACCCGTTTTTGGGCCAAGCAAATAGCCCATTCCTCGATCACCCTGACTCTCCGAACGGAGTATCAACTAGATCCATCAGGAGCCTTTCAGAACACAATGTTGTGCGTCTTGTAGATCAGCTGTTGGTAGCCAGGGCGATTCCCTCACTTTAAAGACCCATCCACCTGCAGGAGTTGGGTTGCCTTGTCCACGGAATCCATCTTACTTTCCTCCTTCGACCATCTCTGTTACGAAGCCTTCTGCTCCGAAATCCTTCTTGGAACCCATCACCTCTGCGCCTACGGTGCATCTCACTCTGGCTCAGTGTTACTCCCATTGTTCTTCGGTTCCCGCCGATCCAGTCCTTCCTCAGTCTGGAGGTTGGGGGACGGGCGTGTCACCCCGTGGTACAGTGCAGACTCTCTCTCCTCGGTTCCTTCCTCAGTGCCAATGGCTACAATCCACGCTGATCATGCTTGAGGCTCCATCCATGGGGGTGTGGCTGTCTGAGCGGGGTGTGACCCCAATTCTGAAGTCTTTTTCTGTTCCAGGCTTCCATCCCTTTTCTGGTGGGCCTGCCTTCCATGTGATTGAGAGAGCTTTTGCTTCTGGCAGCACTCCTTTGTTGGAACCCAATTTTCACCCCCTGGGCTACAGCTGTCACAGACCACCCCCCGGGACACCTGGCAGAGAAGCCGCAGGACACCCCTGTTCAGGGAACCCCACTCTTCAGGTTCTTTCTCTGAGACCCCCACTGAGAAGCCCCCTCAAAAGAAGACGTGCAAGAGGAAGCATGTGGACTCACCTGAGGAGTCCTTAACAGAAGACAAGAGATTACGATGATGGTGAAGGGTTCCCATGGTCACCTCCTGATGTCTCCTTTGGAGACATCCAGGAGATAAAGCAGAGAGGTGACTGGAAGCCCTCCAACCCTTTGTCTGAGGAGTCTGTGTTCTACAGGATGTCCTTCAAGGATGCATCTGCAGTCATCACATATGGGTTGTCCTGCCTCAGGCAGCCCTTCGGTCGGCCGGATTCCAAAGTCTGGGTCCAGCGTCGGCTGATGTCGCACTTTCCCCAACGTCAGAGCGCCTGGGGTATAAAAGCATCAGCCAACGCAATCTTCCTCCGTCTTTCTTGCCGCGTGGTGCCCGAAGCAGAAGCAGTTCGCAAGTGCCGGTCGGCCAGCTCCTGTAATTCAGCTACCGAAGACTTCAAAAAGCTAAGTACCCCGTTGGGGACGCTTTCTTGCCTCAGCCGATGTCAGATAAAGTTAATAATTGTTTAACTTGTGGGAAACAAATACCTCATAAGGATTTCCACTCTTACTGCCTACCCTGTCTAGGCCCAGACCACGACGTCTCGGCCTGTTCAGCCTGTGCTTTCTTCAATTGACGCACTCTTGGACGTCGGGCGGAGTTTGCAGAGGAATTCTTTGGGGCTAGTTTTGCGTATAAGATGCCGTCGGAGACAGAGTCCTTGGTACTTCCAATTACCGAAACCGCTCAACCGACTACCTCTGTTCCGGAGGCCCCGGCTGAGTCTGTTATTGAATTTCCAACAGAAACTGGTGTCCTGGAACCTTCCGACACCATTCCTTTAGACAAATCTACACCAGCACGTGGTGCAGCCAGGCCTCCTGCATCCATGTCCATTAAGACATTCTCCAGGGCTAAAGCTGCTAAACTCTCAAAAGCTTTGCCTCCCAAGGTTATTCCTCAGGGACCCTCTACTGGTTCACAGATTCTAAACTTAGCAGAGGATCTTATATCCTTAATTAGGGGCTCTCAACCTCATCCGGACAGGGGCTCTCAACCTCCTCCAGACAAAAGGCCCAGGGTTGAGCCCTCTGATCCCCACTCCTCAGATGAGGCTTCTGATGGCTCTACTCTGACCACCAGGAGGAGACTTTTTCTGCCTACAAGGATTCTGATGCAGAGGAATCTATTCCCTCGGCCTCCCCTCCTGAAGAGTTTTCCTTTGGGGAGACGCTACACACCATGAGAGAGCATTTCCAATGGCAGGGCCAGGAATTCTCTGATTCCAGGAAAAGATTAAGGACCTTTTTACATTTGCCTCAGCATAGGCCTTTAGCTATTCCTCCTGTTTTGAATGTCATTGATGATGTGTACTCTGACTCTAGCACAACCCCTGATTCTCTCCCTCCGGCTCCTGCCAAACCTGATAGGTACTACAGGGTCCCGGACTCGCATCTTTACCTTTACAAGGCCCACTCTGCTGATCCAGAAACTATTTCCCAGGGCCCTAAAGGGGTTGCAGCTGCCACTGCTAAAAATCCTCTCCCCTCTGAAGAGTCCAGAGCTTTAGAGAGATGGGGTAAAAAAGTGTATACTTTTGCTACTCTTTCTATGAGGGCATTAAATTGTCAATTTCATATGATACAGTACCAAGAGTATTTGTTAGAGGAATTGAATAAAAAACTCTTCTCCTGACCCCCTAGACCGCAAGTCACTTCAGGATCTGGTACACAACTCACAACAGGTTAGCAACCATTTCTTGCAATGTGGTTATGATGCATTGGAAGCTTCATGTAGGTCAGCTATGACTGGCGCAGTCATACGTAGGCATGCTTGGCTGAAGGAACAATCTCTGCCAGACCATGTTAAAGCAAAGCTGCTGGATGCTCCTCTGGAAAAGCAAAAGTTATTTGGCTCCACGGCTCAGGAGGTCCTAAAGAAATTTGAAGAAAAGGCAAAATCTGTACAAACAGTCAAGGATTTTCTCCAAGTACAACCACCAAGATTCAGCAGGAATTGGCCTTCCAAGAATTGGTCCTTTCCAGACACAGAGAGGTTTCAGAGAGGCAAGAACAGGCGTGCCAGAGGTAGAGGGCAAGCTAGAGGCTCCTACAGAGGACGTCAATGGCAGCCTCCCAACCAGAGAGGTAATGCAGGACCTTCAACTGCTGCACAAGGACAGGCTCAATGACTTTACCTTGACACCGCCAACCAGGGCTCAATTGGAAGCACCTTTGGGCGGAAAGCTTTCTTTATTCTCAGAAAATTGGCACAGTATTACAAGGGACAAATGGACACTACAAATAATAGACAAAGGATACAGGTTTCATTTCCACACATTACCAAAAGAAAGGGCATGCCAGACCTGCCACCGAATCAAAGGGCAGAGGCTTTGAAACAAATTTCCAGCTTAATGCAAATGAAAGCTATAGAAAAGGTTCCTCTCTCAGAACAAGGCCAAGGATTTTATTCCAGACTATTCCTTGTGCCAAGAAAAGAAAAACAATGGAGGCCTATTCTCGACTTGTCCGCACTGAATACTTATCTCATTGTGCCAAAGTTCAAAATGCTGACTCTACAGCAGCTCCTTCCCATGCTGGGCAAGGGGTCTTGGCTGGTAACTCTAGACCTCAAGGAGGCATACCTGCATGTCCCTATCAGACAAAGTTGCAGAAGACACCTCAGATTTCTTGCAGGGTCAGAGCATTATCAATTCTCATCATTTCCCTTTGGCTTATCTACTGCACCCAGAGTATTCACAAAATGCCTGGCATCAGTAATTGAACACTGCAGACTTCAGGGGATTCAAATATACCCGTATCTGGACGACTGCCTTATACAAGTGGACAGCCAACAAACTTTGGTAGAACACTTGAATTATGCCATCTACATACTTCAGGCCTTGGGATATACAGTCAACTTTCACAAATCAAGACTTGTTCCATCCCAAAGAATAACCTTTCTGGGTACAGATCTAGATACAACCACCCAAATGGCCTTCCTCACAGAAGAAAAACAAAATCAACTACCAGATTACTTCAAAAATCTGACAAGACAAACCCAGCTCACTGCAAGGAAAATCCTGCAGGCCCTGGGTTACATGGCTTCTTGCATCCTTCTGATTCTGTGAGCAAGACTACATATGGGGAAACTACAATGGTACTTAAGGAGTTTATGGACTCAGCACAGTCACAGCCTGGAAACTTTGATACCACTCATTCCATGCCTTCAAAAGGAATTTCTGTGGTGGGCTCAAGCAAGCCAGTCAAACAGGGGTCTGCCTTTCAGCAAACCAATAGCCAACCAAACCATTACAACAGACGCTTCAGACCACCGATGGGGAGCGCACATGGAGGGCAGATGCATTCAAGGTCCATGGTCACAAAAAGAGCTACACATGCACATAAACCAAAAGGAAATGCTGGCAGTGATACATGCAGTCGAAGCCTTCAAACCCTTTCTGCATCATGGCCATCTGCTAATAAGGACAGACAGCACCACGGTTATGTGGTACATAAACAAACAAGGAGGCACCCATTCCTATCCTCTTTGCAGGCTGGCAATGAATCTATGGGAACTTTCCTTGAAACTCAATATACAGCTACAATCCCAGTTTGTGCCAGGGAAAGACAATATACTGGCGGACAGCTTAAGCAGAAATATCATGGATGCACACGAATGGATGCTGCACCCAGACATCTTTCTACAGATAACACAATCATGGGGGAGGCCGGACTTAGATCTTTTTGCCTCCCCCCACAATCAATTGAAGAAATTCTGCTCAAGGACATACCACCCACAAGCATGGAAAGTGGACGCCCTCTCTTGCAGCTGGAGAACTCTAACAGTGTATGCATTTCCACCTCTCCCATGAATGACCAAGGTTTTACTGAAGATCAGGACAGAGCAACCAAAAGTGATTCTGATAGCTCCGGACTGGCCAAGACAGCACTGGTACCCACTGTTAAAGAGCCTGTCACGCACGAAACCATGGCCTCTTCCTCTATGGCCACTTCTACTGACACAGCACAATTACAAAACTCTGCATTCCAACCTGAAAACCTTGCAACTAACAGCCTGGAAAATACCTTGACGACTCCTCAGGACAAGCTATCCCAGAGAGTGAAAGATATTATGGAAGCTCGCCGGCCTTCCACAAGAAAGGCATATTCAGCAAAATGGAAAAGATTTCACATTTGAAACACCACAAAGGGCCTAGATGCGACAGTGATGAACATGGCACATATCCTGGAATACTTGGCAGAAATGTTCCACAATGGTCTGTCTTACTCTTCTATTAAAATTCATGCTTCAGCAATTTCAGCAGAGTGCAATACTGATCCACCTGTTTTCTCTCATCCTCTCCTAAGACAAGTTTCTAAGAGGAATCAAAAACATCAATCCTCCAAGGAAACCACCTCTACCTACTTGGGACCTTAACTTTGTGTTGGAAAAACTAACACTGCCTCCCTTTGAACCAGCAGCATCTGCAGAACTACAGTTCCTGTCTTGGAAGACTGCTTTCCTTCTGGCCATAACCTCAGCAAGAAGAGTATCTGAGTTACAGGCCCTTATGGCAGTACAGCCATTCCTTATTTTTCATCAGGACAGAGTTTCATTGAGAACCAATCCTACATTTATGCCAAAGGTAGTATCCAGGGTTTCATTAAATCAAGCTATTCACTTGCCTGCCTTCTTTGCAAATCCACAAAACAAAGGGGAGAAACTTCTGCACACCCTGGATATACACAGACATTTGTGCTACTACTTGGACAGAACTAAAGGTTACAGAAAAAACTGACCAACTGTTGGTAGCATATGCTGCTGGTACACAAGGAAAAGCAATTTCCAAACAGACAATTTCAAAATGGAAAGGGAATTGCATTCGTTTCTGCTACTCCTTTCATGGAAAAACTGTGCCGGCTAACATTAGACCTCATTCCACAAGAGCCACAGCCACCTCCACAGCCTTCTTAAGAGGGGTGGCTACCAAGGACATTTTAGAAGCTGCTACATGGAGCTCCGTGCATACATTTGCCAAGCACTACAATTTACCTTTATATTCCAGATCCAGAGCAGGCTTTGTTATGGCAGTCCTGCAGGGCATTTTAGCTACACCATCCTTTGCATAGTTCCTCCACCCCCAGATTGGCTGTGGTATTCTACCCATATGTGATGACTGCAGATGCATCCTTGAAGGACATAGTACAGTTTTGTACCTACCATAAATGTAGATGTCCGATACGTATGCATCTGCAGTCAGGTTTACCCTCCCTCCTTCCCCTCTGTGGTATTTCTTGGGTACTTACCCCTCTTATAGCTAGCTGGGGGGGATCTATTATGGTGTATTTGTTTTTATATTATTGTGCATGTTTGGATTTTTTAAATGCATCTCTCCAAATTTAGCCTTCCTTAGAGGGCACCTGGCATCTGGGGCAAGAAAAACTGAGGAAGATGGCGTCGGCTGATGCTTTTATACCCCAGGTGCTCTGACGTCGGGGAAAGTGCGACATGAGCCGACGCCTGACCCAGACTTTGGAATCCGGTCGACCGAAGGGCTGCCTGAGGCAGGACAACCCATATGTGATGACTGCAGATGCATACCTATCGGACATCTACATTTATGGTAGGTACAAAACCTGTACTTTTTTATTGCCCGGCCTTCTACCTCTTGGGTGACCCCACCTGCTGACAAGCTTGTCATGCAGTGCGCATGGAAGAATCCTGATTCCATTGAGGCGATTCCCCGGAGACGAGACAAAATTCTTTCCCCTTCCGAGGAGAATCCGCACAGATCCAAAGGGTTACCAGTTGATGCTATGGTGGTGGCGTTGGCCACAAAAAAGGACTTAGCTGAGGAAAGTCCCTCTGTCCACCTGCCCAGCAGGGAGTCCCGGGTGGTGGACAGACTTGGGAAGCATGTTTTTGTATCAGGGACTTTTGCTATATGATCCCTGAATTTGGTACATTTTACGAGTCTCCAGAGGGATCTGATCTCCAAACTCTCTGGGACGCTCACAGGGTAGTTGTCTGACTAGCTCCGGGACAAAGTGGCCTCACAGCTCGCAACCTTGGAATCAATATCCAACTCGTCCATGAAGTTGCTCTCACGACTGAAGGGGTGGCTAGAACAGTGGGTTCGGGCATTGAGGAGTCTTGCCTGGATGCGCATTTGTGACCTCGCGGATCCCTTCAAGCCTTCCTTTCTGGATGCTGCCTTGAAAGCTTCAACCTTTTTGGCTCCAAACTGAAGGACACACTAGCCAGGTATCAACAAGATGGAAAAACCCTGTCTGCCATAGGCCTACGGTTTTCCAACCCTCAACGTACCTTCTCCAGGAATCAGAGGAGTGGGAAAATGTGGCATAAGAAGTATCCGGGTCCCTTCTGTGCCACACGTAATATTCCCAGAGGTAGAGGGTGTAACCATTCTGAAGATGTCCCTATAGAGGCAGAGGGGGTCCTCGGAACCAATGCTCTGGGGACAGCCTTATCAGTGTTCCTGATGGGCTGCCCGATTTTTCTTACCTCTGGAAGCAGTCTTGGGTCGTTTCTCTCTGTACCAAGCTGCCTGGCAATCTATCACCACTGATCGTTGGGTGCAGAACATTATCACCAGAGGTTGCACCATTCCCCTTTCTTGTTGGCCAAAATTTCCAAGAAAACTTCCCGACGTTCCACTCATTCAAAGGGAAGAAGCAGTCTGAGATTATAAAGCTGTCCGAGTCATCCAACCAGTCCTACGAGACCAGTGCAGATCCGGATTTTACTCTAGATTCTTTTTGGTGTCAAAAAGACAGGAGACTGGAGACCCATTTTGGATCTCGCCAGTTTAAACACGTTTCACCCAAACCAAATTCCAGATGGGCACGGTTCAGTCCATCCTTCCCTTTTTAAGAGAAGGTGATTCGATGTGCTCTGTAAGATCTCCGGGATGCGTGTTACCACATCAAGATGGACAAACTCTCCGGGAGTCTGCTTCGCTTCCATCTAGAAGCCAGTCATTACCAATTTTGTGCCTTGCCGTTCGGTCTCTCTACAGCCCCCAGAGTATTCACGAAATGCATTGCAGTGGTAACAGCTCACTTGAGACTAGAAGGATTCCGGGTATTTCCATATCTAGATGACTGGCTTTTTACACACACACACACACACACACACACACACACACACACACACACACACACACACACACACCCCAAGCATCTTCTGGTAACAGCGCTACACTGTACTCTTTGGCAAAATTGTTGGGAATAACGATACATTGGGAGAAATCAAACCTTATTCCTACACAACAAATTTCATTGGAGCAGTGTTCAGTACTCAGTCCTGTCTGGTATTACTCCCATTTCACTGACTCTCTCGATTTGAGGCTTCATCGGGTGATTCTTTCTCAAACAGCCTCTGAAAGGGAAGTCCTTCAGGCCCTAGGTTCTATGGCTGCGTCAATTCCAATAGTGCCTCTAGCAAAGCTACATATGCAAATTCTGCGATGGCTCCTTCTGTGTCAGTGGTTCCCAAACATTTAGCCCGTGGATTACAACAATCGAATAACCAACTCCTGCAAAACAGGACCTGCTTTATTGGATGAGGCCAGATGTAAATCTTTGAAGCCACCCTTTTCAACCCTACCAGCCCACAGCCCATTGTGACCACGGGTGCTTCCCTGATTGGGCGTGGGGGGGGGCATTTCCAGGGAAAGACTGTCCAAGGCATATGGTCCACCTCAAAGGCCGCCTGCATATCAGTGTTCTGGAACTGAGAGCCTTGCTGTTAGCGTTGCAGGCCTTCCATTTGGCTCTCCCTTCCAGGACAGTTGCAGTTCAGTCGGACAATGTCAGTGATGTGGAATATCAAGCAAGGAGGAACCAAGTCCTACCCCCTATGTAGAGAAGCCATGAGAATTTGACAGTGAGCACTAGCTTCCAACCACTTTTTGATAGCAACGCATATCCCGGGTGCTCCGTGATTGCAGACAAACTGAGCAGATACATCCTCATGCCCCACGAGTGGTCCCTCAACCTCTAGGTGGCGTCTGTAGTCTTCAGCCACTGGGGCCAGCATTGCTGCCATCTTTTCGCTTCCCCATCAGACACCAAGTGCAGCAGCTACTTCACCCAGAGGTGAGTCACCGAGGGTTGCTCTGATCCACGATTTGCCCACAGGACATCTCTACTCCTATCCTCCCATTCCTCTGATCCCACAATTCCGTAAAGCTCTTCGGTTGCGATGCAAGGTGATCCTCCTAGCCCCATTCTGGCCTTGACAAGTTTCGTTCCCCTTTCTTCAGCCTCACCTAGTATACCCGCCGTGGATTCTAGACCCTCTACCAGATCTTATTACTCACCCCCAAGGTTTGTCACCCAAACCTGCCCAGTCTCAAGCTGACAGCTTGGTTTCTCCACTTCCACTAGTCGCCAGGCAAGCGAATCTCTCCTCCCTTGTTCGAGATGTCATTCTGGCTTCTCTCAAACCATTCACCAGAAGACTGTATCCAGATAAATGAAAAAGGTTCTCCATCTGGTCCAAGGATAACATGCTAGACCTGTATTCTGCTCCAGGTACTGCAGTGCTTTAATACTTGGATAAGTTTTTTGATAATAGAGCCTCTGCCTCTACAGTACAAGTGCATCTAGCATCAATTTCCACAATGGTATAGATGGCACCCCTCATCTCTTTACACCTCTGCAAGGCTTTCCTCAAGGAGACCTCTCATTTCAGGCCTCCTCTGACAGCCTGTGGAACCTCACTTTAGTCCTCCAGTCTTGGACACAAAAACCCTTTGAGCCTGCTGCTAAGTGTGACCTAAAGTTTTTGTCTAGAAAATCCTTGTTTCTGGTAGCCATTACCTCTCCCAGAAGTCTCGGAGCTGCATGCATTGTGTGTTTCAAGAGGCCCTATCTGGTCTTTAATAAAAACAGTCTGTCACTTCGGACGAACCCATCCTTTCTTCCCAAAGTTGTTTCTGAATTCTCTATTAACCAGTCCATTAATCTGCTAGTGTTTGTTCTGAATTTTACCAATATAGGAGAGTATTGCCTTCATTCCTTAGATGTACATAGACAATTGAGATTTTTACCTAGACAAGACCAGACTTATCCATAAATCTGAACAGCTTTTCATTTCCTTTTCGGGACCCAAAATGGGAGAGGCCGTTTCCAAGGTTACATTATCAAGATGGCTAAGGGACTGCATACTTTTCACCTATTCCCTCCATAATGAATCCATGCTGAAAGTTGAAGCCCACTCTACTAGATCTATGGCATCTTCTGTAGCATTCCATTTCAAGGCATCCATAGGTGACATCTCTACAGCAGCTACTTGGGCTAAGCTTCATACGTTTATCAATTATTGCAAATTGGACCTGGTCTCCAGAGAGGAGAGCTGCCTTCAGCTCAGTGGTACTCGGGAATGTTGTTCCATAAAGGCTGCCCATGGACTTCAAGGTAGCTTGGCATTCTGTCCCATCAATGATGAATGGAAAGATTAACAACATCAGATAAAATTGTCTTGCATTAACGTTCCATCTGTGTTCATTTTCTTTCATTCATCACTTTCCACCCTCCTTCCCCCTCCAAAGGCTCCTGGGGGGATGCTTTGGGTCTAAGTGGTGCCCTAGTATACTTGCGTAGAAGTAGCCTCTGCTTTACTTCCTTTTCTTAGCAAACTCTATCTGAATTAATGGAGAAGAGCATTCTGGGTAGAGACTTGGCTCGAGTTTTTTGGCTGGTGAGAGCTTGGTAATAGGCCGACTTGGTTCCGAGGGCTCGGAACCGAATCCCATCAGTGATGAATGAAAGATGATGAACAACACCGATGAAACATTATGGTAAGACCCAACGTTTTTGGTTCCCCCTTTTGTCTCTTGCCAAGGGCAATCACCACAAGGTGGACCTGCTCATACAACAGAAAGGATCTCTTTCACCCACACCTGGAAATGTTCTGCTCAACTCTGTGGGTGATGACTCCTGATCCCCTTCAGACACAAGTACTCAAAGGATATGCTAGCCATCTTGCAGGAGGCCAGGAAACCCACTACCAGGAGGCCTTATATTTAGAAATGGAAAAGGTTCTCCAGTTGGTGTCTCCAAAGGCAAAGGGATTTCTTCCAAGCAGATGTTTCACTAGTCCTAGTCTGTGTGTGTGTGAGCTCCTAAAATCAGAACTTTCATACTTTTCAATGAAAGTCTACTTATTTGCCATTTCAACCTGCTTACTTATGGATCTACCTCTTCTTTCCAGGCTAGAAGTCAGGCTATTCCTGAAAGGGGTTTTCCACGTCAAACCACCAAGGAAACCTATCCCTCCCCCTTGGGACTTGAACTATGTACTGGAGAAACTGACCATTGCCCCCTTTGAACTAGCAAGCTGTGGTTCTCTGCAGATGTGCACCTGGAAGACTGTACTATTAGTAGCCCTTACTTCAGCCAGATGCGTCTCTGAACTACAAGCACTCATGGCATCCCCACCCTACACAATCTTCCACAAAGATAGGTTGACCCTTTGGGCATGGAGGGATTGGTGCAAAGTGGTCAATGAGCTGTCCCTCAATCGGTCTATTCATTTACCCACCTTCTTCCCCTCCCTGCAAAATGACAGTACTCCACTCCCTTGATGTCCACAGACAATTAAGATTCTACCTGGATAAGACCAGTCAGCTCTGTGTCCTTCCACCCTGTGGCCCTTGGAATGGCTGTATCCAAACTATCTATCTTCCTGGATACATAGAACTTGGCTGCTCTTGTTACTATGGCAAAGTCTTACCCTACAATGTTGACGCATTCTGCAAGAGTGGTGGCCTCTTCAGGAGCCTTCCTCAAAGGCCTGGATACAGCCACCATTCTAGGGTAACCACATGGTCCTCTATGTATACCTTTACCAAATATTGCAAATTGGGCCGTCTCTCCAGAGCCAGGGCAGTCCTCCACGGTCTCCTGGAAACTGCAACTTCTTCCTCCACCCTTTCCTCATTTTGAGCTGTGGCACTCCCACAGTGAGAATGCTGCAACATGAGAATAGGGCATAAATTAGTTGTGTAAAATCTTGCCATAACCATAATGTCCTTCTCTTCCATGTTGTATCCCCCCCACCAACCCCCTTTATCACATTTACCCTAATTGGCTTCATTTTTGGATTCCTTAAGCTGTTGTCTAGCTGGGCAATCAGTTCTGAGGTCTGTGCGTGCAGACATCGCACTTAAGGCCCCAGGGTTTATGGTCCTGCGTGTGATATCTCATGCACCTGACAGCACTAAGGCTTAAGCTTTTGCATAGGAGCCAGACGTTCAGGTTGCCTGAGGTAGAGGATCCCACCGTGAGAATACTGCAACATGGAAGAGAAGGACATATATGTTTAGGGTCAGATTTTAGATGACCAATCTATCTTTTTACCTCATCGATTCCAAAATTCCTCTGGTCCGACAGAATTGGCACCTACAAAGGTCTGAGTGCTGTCGGATCTTCAACATTTGGGTTTGTCCCCTCTGATCCATTGGACATTACTCTGATACAGATTTCATCTACAGGCGAAGCCTCCTCATGTCTGAAACACTCGGATCATAGATCTCAAAGCCATACTCACTGTCTGAGCAAGTCTTCGCCAGCCCCAACTGCTCACACCAGCCTCTCCCCAGTCAAGTCTCTGCATTCTGCCCCAAGATCCTCTTGACCGTCTCATTCAGAAATGAACTGGATGATGTGGATTTTTATCAAAGCTCAGATTCAGTTGAGGAGTTTGCCATCTCCACCGATTACTCCTTAAAAAAAAAAAAAAAAAAAAAAAAAAAAAAATAAGCACACTGAAACCCAACCTGTCCCTGGATGGGAAGTTTTTTCTCAGAGCCTTTTTAAGGCTTTTCATGCCTTACAGACACAGGCCCCATCAGCCCCCACTACTCAACCTAATTTACAGGTTTCAGAGGAAGAGTGCGCCTCTTCAGAGAAATATTTTTCATATGAATCCCAAATAGTCCCCAAAGGATTTCATCACGCCAGAGGAGGGCGACTCCAGTACTTATGAATCTCCAGGGCAAGAAATTACCTTTGGAGACGCAATCTCCCTCATGAGGGAGCATTTCAAATGGCAAGCATCTGAAGTTTCTAATACCAAGAAAACATACTTCAACTTTTTGCAAATGGAGCAACCCTCTCCTTCAGCAGTGACTCCCTTGCTACCTCCTTTTCAGGATGCTTTCCTTGCTGCTTCACAAACTGACTCTCAACACCAGCTTCTAAACATCAACACCATTTTTACAAGGTCCTTCAGGATACCCAATACCTCTTTAGGAACCCTCCAGCAAACCCAGCAGTTACGGGTGTCTGCTGATGCATCATCCAGGTAGTTACCTTCGCCTGCTCTTTATCCCACTGATAAAGACCACAAATTCATGGACAGACTAGGGAAGAAAGTTTATACCTCCTCTACTCTGGCTATTAGAGCTCTCAACTACCAAACACATATGGCTAGATATGTCCTAGATGCCATTTCCAAGGACTCCCTGTTACTATCGGAGCCACCAAACTCTCCCATTAAAGCTCAAATGAACACTCTCTTCTTTCCAATGCATCTCAAGAAACTAGCCACTCATAGTGCAGTTATGATGCTGTGGAAGCCTCTTCTAAGTCTGCTGCATCTGGATCAGTTTTGAGGCGATATTCTTGGGTGAGACTACAACCCCTGCCCATGGATGTGCAAACAAAATTGCTGGATGCACTCCTGGATAAAGTCCTGTTTGGCCAAGCCTCAGCAAAACTAAAGTCCCTTCAAAAAAGGATAAAGAACTGCAGAATCTTAAACACCTCCTGGTGTCTCCTATACCCAGATATCACAGGAATTATCCACAGAAAATCTCCTTTGTTAGAAGGCAGTCAGCACACACTGCTCCACAGTCTAAAGGGCGTAGACAAACCAGGAAAAACTCTACTCCTAGGTTTCCTACAAGATGTTCTTCATCTCACATTGCTGCAGTCCTTACATATGGGTAGTCCGCTGTCCTCGGTCGGCCCGAATATCAAAGTATTAGGCTGACGTCGGTCAAGGCGCTTAAGACTGACATCAGGACGTCAGGGTACAAATGCGCATGACCGACGTCATATCCTCAGTCTTTTTTGCCGCATGGTCCGATGCAGAAGCAGCGTTGCAAGTGCCGTTCGGCGTTCTGAAATTTTTCGAGTTCGGAGTTTCAGACCGAATCAAAGTTGGCTAAGTACCCCGTTGGGGAATATTTTAGTTTTTTCTTGCCTCAGTGGTTTACCGGATGTCAGAAAAAGTGAATAACTGTATTTCTTGTGGGAAACAGATACCGCATAGGGATTATCATTCTTTGTGTATTCCTTGTTTGGGGCCTGAGCACGACGTTGTTTGGTGTCGCTTTTGTGCTAGGTTCAATAAGCGCACTATTAAGCGAAGGTTAGATTGTGCTAGGCTGGTCTTCGGGAAGCGGTGCAATTATAATATGCCGTCGGATTCTCCGGCGCCCGCTTCTTCGAAAAAGCGTAAAGACAAAGCAGTTAAACTCAGGCAAGATGAGTCGTCCGTTCCGAACGCCGGTTCTTTAGAGGCGTCAGTGGAACCGGTGGTTCCGACGGAGGCTTCTTTGGAGTCCCAGGGGGAGACTTTGATATTGCAGGATGTAGCCTCTCAGGAGGCAGGTCAGGCTGAAGGGGCTTCTCAGGTTACTGTACTCCCTTCCCTTCTTAGGGTGGTTAGGCCCTCTCCTTCTGTTTCCAAGGCTTCTCCCAGAGGCAGGCCAGGTTTAGCTTCTGTTGGTGTCACTCCTAGTTCAGCAGGGTCTGTGCCCAAGAAGCACATGCTTAAAATGGCAGAAGATTTGATTACTTTGATTAGAGGTTCTTTGCCCCCTCCTGATAAGAGGCCTAGGGTGGAGCCAGAGTTGGGGAGTTTTGAGCAGGCTTCGGATGTTTGAGTCTTCGGCTGAAGACTTGCAGGAGTACTCTCCTTATTCTGATTCTGATGCAGATGATTCGACTCCTTCTGCTTCTCCTCCAGAGGATTTTTCTTTTTCAGAGACTCTTCATTCCATGAGGGAACATTTTAAGTGGGAAGGTCAGGACTTCTCTGATTCCAGGAAAAGGCTTAGGGAATTTTTGCTTTTACCCCAGCATAGGCCCTTGGCTATACCCCCTGTTTTGGATGTTGTGAAAGATGTGTTTGCAGAGGCTTCACTTAATCCTGATTCTTTGCCTCCTGCTCCTGTTAAACCGGATAGGTATTACAGGGTGCCTGAGGCTCATAAATATCTTTATAAGAGTCCTAGGGCGGACCCAGAAACTGTTAGTCAGGGACCTAAGGGTGTCAAGGCCTCTGTTGTAAAAAATCCGGTTCCTCCAGATAAAGAGGCCAGAGCTTTGGATAGATGGGGAAAGAAAGTCTATACTTCTTCTACCTTAGCTATGAGGGCTTTGAATTGCCAGTTTCACATGTTGAAATATCAAAACTATCTTCTTTCTCAATTGAAGTCTAAAGTGGATGCCCTGGCAGAAGGCATTGAGTGTAAAAAATTACAAGATTTGGTGCATGTTTCTGAACAGGTGGGTAAGCATTCTTTGCAATGTGGTTTTGATGCTGTACAGGCCTCGTCTAGGGTGGCTGCCACTGGTTCAGTTCTTCGCAGGCACGCCTGGCTGAGGGATCAGAATTTATCTGACCATGTTAAGACAAGGATTTTGGATGCTCCTTTACAGTCTGATGTGTTTGGTTCACCTGTGGAGTCAGTCTTGAAGAAAATGGAAGACAATGCTAAGTCTATGCAGGCTGTTAAAGATTTTTTGCAAGTTCAGCCTCCGAAGTTTAGTAGGAATTGGCCTGCTAAGGGGTGGACGTATCCTTCTTATGATTCTCAGTCTAGGGGTAGATCTAGACGTGGTAGGGGCAGAGCTCAGAGTTCTTTCAGACCTAGAACAGGGAGTTCTCCTGCACAATCTTCGGGTGAGGGCAGGGGCCAGTCCTTTCGTAAACAGGCCCAATGACCTACCTTTTCAGCTGCCAGATCCTTCTTGCCTGGCAGCACCTTTGGGAGGAAGGTTGGCACTCTTCGGAAAATTGGAATTTGATTACCCAAGACAGATGGGTATTGGATATCATACACCGAGGTTACAAGTTTTATTTCCATACCTTGCCTCCTTTCAAAGGCATGCCGGACGTTCCTCCTCAGCAAAGACTAGAGGCTCACAAACAAATTTCTCTGCTACTTCAAATAGGGGCCATACAACCGGTCCCTCTGCCAGAAGTGGGCCTAGGATTTTATTCTCGCCTGTTCCTAGTACCAAAGTAAGGGAACACATGGAGGCCAATTTTGGATTTATCTATCCTCAACACATATCTGGACATTCCCAAGTTCAAAATGTTGACGTTACAACAGCTTTTACCTCTGCTGGGCAAAGATCACTGGATGGTGACTCTGGATCTCAAGGAGGCTTACCTTCATGTTCCTATCAGGCTCAGTTGCAGGAAGTATCTGCGTTTTCGGGCTGGGACTTCTCATTATCAGTTCTCTGCATTGCCCTTTGGCTTATCTACTGCGCCCAGAGTGTTCACGAAGGTTCTGGCTCCAGTGATAGCTTTCTTCAGGCTGAGGAATACAAATCTATCCTTATTTGGACGATTGCCTGATTCTGGCTCAAGGAAAGGACAAACTTCTTCATCATTTACAGTATGTGATAGCAGTGTTAAGATGCTTGGGTATTCTGTGAACGAAATAAAGTCCAGTTTAGTACCCTCTCAGGACATGTGCTTTCTGGGTGTGAGACTGAATACAGCATCCCAGATGGCCTTTTTGACCCCGGACAAACAAAAGAATCTTTCTCTTTACTTCCATCAATTGTCTCGTCAGTCCAGGCTGACTGCAAGGACAGTCCTTCAAGCCTTGGGGTTCATGGCATCTTGTATTCTGGTACTTCCCAATGCCAAACTGCATATGAGGAAGCTACAATGGTATCTCAAAAATGTATGGACACAGCACTGCCAAGATATGGACACTGTCATTCAGATAATACCTTGCATTGAAAAGGAATTTTTGTGGTGGGCTCAGGAATGTCACCTAAACAAGGGACTCTCTGTGACCCGGCCAGAGGCGAGTCAGATTCTAACGACAGATGCCTCAGACAAAGCTTGGGGAGCTCATCTGAATGGAAAATGGGTACAAGACACGTGGCCTGCCAGACTTCAACATCTACATATCAACTTGAAGGAGATGTTAGCAGTCCAGTTTGCATTAATAGCTTTCAAGGATTTTCTTCTTCCAGGGCAGGTGTTTGTTCTAACAGACAACACAACTGTCATGTGGTACATCAACAAGCAAGGGGGAACGCATTCTTATCCTCTATGCAGACAAGCAATGATTTTGTGGGAGACTGCTCTCAGTTTACAGCTAAATCTTCAGGCAAGGTTTCTGCCAGGAGCACAGAACTCCTTAGCAGATGTGTTGAGCAGACAAATTATGGATCCCCACGAGTGGAAATTGGATCCTCATGTATTTCAGAAATTGACAGTGTTATGGGGAACTCCAGACATAGATCTGTTCGCTTCTCCACTAAACTACCAGCTGCCAAAGTTTTGCACAAAAAGGTTTCATCCCACAGCTTGGAAAGTGGATGCTCTTTCATTCAATTGGAGCAATCTTCATGTGTATGCCTTTCCACCTCTGCCTCTCCTCCCAAAGGTACTCCTGAAGGTCAGACAGGACAAGCCAAACATGATTTTAATAGCTCCAGATTGGCCTCGACAGCACTGGTACCCATTACTGAGAAGTCTGGTACGGGAGCCTCCTTGGCCTTTGCCTTCGATTCCTCACCTGCTGTATCAGGAGAACAGTCATTTACTCAGTCAAACTTCACTCTCTACATCTAACAGCCTGGCATATTCTGTTTTAAACCCTGGAGGGTCTCAGCTTCCACAACAAGTTTTGAATGTTATTTTGGAGGCCAGAAGGCCTAGTACAAGGAAAGTGTACGCAGATAAATGGAGGAGATTTTTATTTTGGAGTACAGCAAAGGACTTTGATGTTTCTAAGCCTAATTTAAGTGTGGCTCTTCAATACCTTACTGAGTTACTGGACAAAGGTTTGTCCTTCTCCTCTATTAAGGTTCATGCTGCAGCAATTTCTGCTCACTATGACTGTGACCCACCATTGTTTTCTCATCCTTTGTTTAAGCAATTCCTTAGAGGGGCAAAGAATATAAGACCCCCAATGAGCTCCTACTCCTGCTTGGGATCTCAATTTTGTGTTGGAGAAACTCACTCTACAACCTTTTGAGCCTGCAGCTACTGCAGAGTTGAAATATTTATCATGGAAGACTGCTTTTTTGTTGGCCATTACCTCTGCAAGAAGGGTTCCTGAATTACAGGCCCTTATGGCGGTTGAGCCTTTCTTAATTTTCCATAAGGATAGGGTATCTTTATGCACTAATCCTTCCTTTATGCCTAAAGTGGTTTCTAGTGTGGCTTTAAACCAAGCTATTCATTTGCCTACTTTTTATGCAAACCCCCAAAATAAAGGGGAAAAGATTTTGCACACTTTGGATATTCACAGGCAGTTACGATATTATTTGAACAGAACTAAAGGGTTCAGGCAGTCTCAGCAGTTGTTTGTTTCATTTGCTTTGGGTTCTCAGGGCAAACCTGTTTCAAAACAAACTATTTCTAAGTGGATTGGTTTTTGTATTGCTTTCTGTTATTCCCATCATGGTAAGGAGATTCCAGCTGGGATTAGGCCTCATTCCACTAGGGCTACTGCCACTTCTACAGCTTTTAAGGGGTGGCTACTAAAGATATTTTGGAGGCAGCTACTTGGAGTTCAGTGCATACTTTCTCTAAGCATTACCACCTTCCACTTTACTCTAAATCTAGGGCTGGTTTTGCCACTGCAATTTTACAGGGCATTTTGGCAGCTCCTAATGCTTTATAATTTTGCCATCCTCCCTTACATCTGCTTTGGGATTCTACCCATATCTAAGGACTGCAGCAATGTGAGATGAAGAACATAGTACAGTTTTGTACCTACCATAAATGTAGATGTTCGAAGATCCACATTGCTGCAGTCCAATTTACCCTCCCTCCTTCCCCTCTGTAGTTAGAGGCGGTTGTGTGGTTTGGGTTGTGAATATTGTAAATATTGTAAATATGATTAGTGCAGGGGTGGTTGGTTGTTTTTTGCTGTCTTTTGGTTTTGGCCTTTCTTAGGGTCTTCTGACATCTGGGGCAAGAAAAGACTTGAGGATATGACGTCGGTCATGCGCATTTGTACCCTGACGTCCTGATGTCAGTCTTAAGCGCCTTGACCGACGTCAGCCTAATACTTTGATATTCGGGCCGACCGAGGACAGCGGACTACCCATATGTAAGGACTGCAGCAATGTGGATCTTCGAACATCTACATTTTATGGTAGGTACAAAACTGTACTTTCTTCCACTACGCCCTTTCGAGGCCAGTCTGACCAGTCCAGACTGCCTCTTCTGTGACTATCCTACCTTGCTCCAAAACACACCACTTTCCCTCCATCTCACCCCCTCTCCCTTCCTCCCTGGTGGATTATTACAACAGAACAATGGGTTCTCTCCATCATTCAGTCAGGCTACTTCATGATTTGGTGGATACCACCACCCTTTCATGGCATCCCTCAACCACCTGCAAGCCAAACCCACCCTTTCCCTGCTGTCATTCAGCAGCTTCTAGTTCAAGGTACCATAGAGCAGGTACCAGACCAGCAACAAAACATGGGTTTTTACTCGAATGTTTCTGGTACCAAGGAAGGATGGCCCATGGAAGCCAATCCTAGACTTATCCTATCTAAACCTATTTCTCAAAGTTCCCAGTTTCAGAATGATTACCTTATCCCTCTGGTTACCACTAATTCCAACTCAGACTTTCATGGTAGCCCTGGACTTAAAGGATGCCTACCTACACATCCCTATGCACTCAGATTACAGGAAATACCTTAGATTTGCAATTCTCAGTCTTGCCCTTTGGACTCTGTACTGCTCCTAGAGTATTCACAAAATGCCTGGCTCCCTATGTTCTTAGTGTTTCACTGTTGCAGTCATTACATTTGGGTAATCTACTGGCAGGTTGCCCTCAGTCGGCCTGAATTCCAAAGTCTTGGGTCCTGCATCGGTTGCTGTCTTCTCTTCCATGACATCAGGTCGTCAGGGGTATAAAACATGCAGCCGACGCCAATTTCTTTAGTCTTTCTTGCCGTGTGGTGCACGAAGCAGAAGCATTTCACAAGTGCCGGTCGACTGACTACTGAAATATTCGCGTTTGAGTTTCAGAACCGAAGTCTTCAATAAAGCTAAGTACCCCATTGGGGAAACTGTTTTCTTGCTTTTTACCGATGTCGGAAAAAGTTAATTGTATTACTTGTGGGAAGCAAATACCTCATAAGGATTTCCATTTATACTGGATTCCTTGCCTAGGCCCTGATCACAATGTGCCTGGCTGTCTGTTTTGTGCTAGATTTAACCAATGCATTATTAAGCGTCTGTATATTTTTGCATCTAAGTATTTTGGAAACAGATTTAACTACCCAGAGATGTCGTCTGATAGCAAACCGACCTGGAGTACATAAAAAACGCAAAGAAAAGAACAGAGAAAGGCAGTAGAGGTCCAAAACGGACAAAGCTTCTCCTGAGCCAGTACTCAGTGAGGCGCTTTCCTGGCCCCTGATACCTGCTACCTTCGAGTCGCAGGCCTCTACCGACACCCATGTGGAGTCCGGCATGCCACAAGATACTCAAGGTATTGGACCGACGGATGTATCTCCTTCAGATGGGTCCAGAGCCACTGAGCAGGCACCGGCTTCTGAGGGGTGTATTCAGACCTCAACATTCTTGCATCAGACCGATGAAAGCTGCAAAATCAAAGGCAAAGACACCTTCTAAAACTAAAAAACCGACGCCTGAGCCACATGCACAGGCCTCTATGCCTAAAAAACAGATGATCAAAATGGCTGAAGACCTTGTTACCTTGATCAGGGATACCCATCCCCCTCCAGATAAGAGGCCTAGGCAGGACACTGACTATGAATCTTCAGATCAGGTTTTTATTTCCTCTGATTCCTCTTCTGATCAGGAGCTATCTTTAACTCCCTATGAGGATTCTGATGCTGAGGTGTCTGTTCCATCTGCATCTCCTCCTGAGGATTATTCATTTGGAGAAACCTTGCATACTTTGAGGGAACATTTTCACTGGAGAGGACTTCTCAATCAAAAAAAAAAGAGGCTCAGGGATTTCCTCCTCCTACCTCAGCACAAGCCTTTAGCCATTCCCCTTGTGTTAGACATTGTGGTTGATGTTTTTTCGGAGTCGAGCCTGACCCCTGACTCCTTACCTTCAGCTCCCAGTAAGCCTGACTGGTATTACAGGGTCCCTGACTCTCAAAAATTTTTATTTAGAAGCCCTGCTGCTGATCCTGAAATTATTTCACAGGGTACTAAGGGAGTTAAGGCCTCAACAGCAAAAAACCCTACCCCCTCCAACAGATTCCAGGGCGCTGGACAGATGGGGAAAAAAGGTTTATACGTCTGCAACCTTGGCAATCAAGGCCTTAAACTGTCAGTTTCATATGCCTAAGTACCAACAGCATGTTATGGATTGCTGAAACAGAAAATGATGTTGATTTCAGAATGTGCAGAAAATAAGGAATTGCAGCAATTATTGCATGCAGCTGAACAAGTTGGAAAGCATACTTTACAATGTGGTTTTGATTCTTTAGAGGCCTCCTGCAGGGCCACAGTTAATGGATCTGTGATTAGAAGGCATGCCTGGTTAAAGGAACAAAATGTGCCTGATCATGTTAAAGCTAAATTACTAGATGCACCTTTACAGCATGATTCTCTGTTTGGTATTATGGCAGAAGAGGTTTTAAAGAAAATGGAAGACAAAGCTAAGTCTATGCAAACTGTTAAAGATTTCTTACAAGTGCAGCCGCCTAGATTCAGTAGACACTGGCCTACAAAAAATTGATCCTTTCCTGTGTCAGAGCTCAAAGGGGCAAATCCAGACGCCCTAAGGGTTCCAGGTACCAGGATCAAGACTCGTACAGGTCAAAGCAGTGGGGCACATCCACCTCCAAATCTGGAGGAGATGAAGCACAAACCTACAGAAAGCAATTCCAATGACTTCCCTCTGCCTACATCAAGCACTTATCTGTTGGCAGCACCCACAGGGGGAAAATTAGCACTTTTTGCTCAAAATTGGCAGTTAATAACCCAGGACAAGTGGGTACTGAACATCGTATCACAGGGATACAGATTCCATTTCCACTCTGCCAATGACAAATGGTTGGCCAGACCTGCCAAAAAAAACAATGGTCAGAGGCACAGAAACAGGTTACGTCCCTCATGGAAATGGGGGCCATTCATATAGTACCTGAACAGGAAAAAGGACAAGGTTTTTACTCAAGACTGTTCTTGGTACACAAAGTACAAGTCCTGGCGGCCAATACTGTATTTATCAATTCTGAACACGTACCCGGACATTCCAAAATTCAAAATGCTCACTTTGCAACAGCTTCTGCCCATGCTGGGCAAGAATGCTTGGCTGATGACTTTAGACTTGAGGCATACCTGCATGTCCCAATAAGACAGTCGTGCAGAAGATACCTCAGATTCAAGGCTGGCTTAATGCATTGCCAATTCTCTGCACTGCCCTTTGGCTTATCTACTGCGCCCAGGGTCTTTACAACGTGCCTGGCACCAGTAATTGCATTTTACAGACAAAGAAATATTCAAATATATCCTTACTTTGACTGTCTCATTCAAGCAGAGAACAAGGACACACTTCTACGACACCTGGCATTTGTGAAAAGGCTTCTAACATGCCTAGGGTATACAATAAACGAAAAGAAATCACAACTGGTACCCTCTCAAAAGATAACATTCCTGGGTGCATGCTTGCATACAACTGCCCATATGGCTTACCTCACGCCAGACAAACAGGCAACGGACTACTTCAAACTGATGGCAACAAAAAAACAGTCTTCTGCAAGACAAATTCTGCAGGCTCTGGGCTTCATGGCATCCTGCATCCTACTAATTCCATATGCAAGACTGCATATGAGGAAACTTCAGTGGTACCTAAAATGTTTATGGAGTCAGCATTCACACAGTCTGGAAACAATGATTCCTCTCATCCCCTGCCTGCAACAGGAGTTTCTGTAGTGGGTAAAGCCTGTCACCAAAACATGGGACGGCCCTTCACTCTACCCCCTGCCAGCCAAACCTTAACAGACGCATCAGATTATGCCTGGGGGGGCCCACATGGCAGGAAGATGCATTCAGGTCATATGGGCACCAAATCAAATGCATCTATGTATCAACCAGAAAGAGATGCTAGCTGTTCAAAATGCCCTAACAGCATTCAAAGACTTGCTTCATCCAGGACAACTACTGATAAAGACTGACAACACCACAGTCGTAGTATATAAACAAGCAAGGGGGCAAACACTTGTATCCCCTTTGCAGATTAGCCATGGTACTGTGGGACTCAGCTGTGACCTACCAGATAAATCTTCAAGCTCAATTCCTGCCAGGAAAACAGAACACTCTGGCAGACTATTTATTTAAGCAGAAGCCTTATGGATCCTCACGAGTGGAAACTAAATCCACAGGTATTCAGCATGATAACCGAAAAATGGGGGAGCCCAGACATAGATCTATTTGCCTCTCCTCAAAATTATCATATGAAAAGATTCTGCACAAGGACTTATCACTAACGAGCATGGAAAGTGGACACCCTATCTTTCAGCTGGAAAAACCTGTCAGTTTATGCCTTTCCTCCTCTGCTTCTACCCAAGGTCCTCCTAAAAGTCAAACAAGAGAAGCCAAAGATGAAATTAATTGCCCCGGACTGGCCCCACCAATACTGGTACACAATCCTAAGGAACTTGTCTCAATACCCAGCTTGGACCTTGCCTCAAAGACCGCAACTACTGTCCCAGCATAACAATCGGATCCTGCACAATCAATTACAGACTCTGAACCTGGCAGCATGGCTAATCATGTAATCATACCAATGACACCTCTCAGTAAAGCTGTGATGTCATTTTGGAAGCCAGAAGGCCTAGTACTAGAAAATCTTATGCTGACAAATGGAAGAGATTTTGTGCTTGGAATCGAGCACAAGGAACTGATGCAGCAGAACCACATATTCCTCCGATATTACAATACTTAACTGAGTTGCTTGACAAAGGCCTATCTTTCTCATCAATCAAAATCCATTCCTCTGCCATTAAGGCTCATTACAATACAGAGCCACCAATCTTTTCTCATCCCTTGCTAAAGCAGTATCTTAGAGGAGCCAAAGACCTAAGGCCTCCTAGGAGATCACCATTACCTGCAATTGTTGGAAAAGCTCACCCTGCCTCCATTTGAACCAGCCGCTGCCACTGATATAAAGTTCTTATCGTGGAAGACAGCCCTGCTACTAGCAATTACTTCAGCAAGAAGGGTTTCAGAGCTACAGGCCCTCATGGCTGTAGAGCCTTTCATCATATTTTACCCAGACAGGGTGTCTCTGAGGATAAATCCCACTTTTATGCCTAAGGTGGTTACCAGTGTGGCTCTTAACCAAACAATTCATTTGCCAACTTTTTATCCAAATCCGCAGAACAAATGGGAGAGAATTCTGCATTCCTTGAACGTACACAGACAGCTAAGACTCTACTTGAGCAGGACAAAAGCTCTAAGAAAAACTGAACAATTACTAGTGTCATATGCTGCAGGATCAGAAGTAAAGGCTATCGCAAAGCAGACAATTTCAAAGTGGGATAAGCCACTGCATCCGTTTCTGCTACTCACACCATGGTAAACCTGTGCCCAAGGGCATTAGGTCTCATTCCACCAGAGCTGCAGCTACTTCGGAAGCCTTTCTCAGAGGAGTACCAACCAAAGACCTTCTCGAGGCTGCTGCTTGGAGTTCTTTTCACACCTTTACAAAGCATTACCATTTGCCTCTCTAGTCTTAAGTCCAGGGCAGGCTTTGCCACTGCAGTGCTGCAGGGCCTTATAGCCGCACCTAATGCTGTTTAGCTGCAGCCTCCCAACCATAGCTTTGGGATTCTACCCAAATGTAATGACTGCAACAGTGAAATACGAAGAACATAGTACTGTTGTGTACACTTACCATAAATGTAGATGTTAGAGTGTATTCACTGTTGCAGTCCAGGTTACCCTCCCGCCATCCCCCTGTCAATTTTCTACAGTTTCTTTCCTTCTCCATCTTCTACAACCTATGTGGTGTATTTGCTTGTAGATGAAGGTTAAGTTTATATTGATGCATATGTGTGTGTATGTATGTATGTATATGTGTGTGTGTGTGTATATATATATATATATATATATATATATATATATATATATATATATATATATATATATATATATATATATTGCTGCCTTTTTGTGGGCACCTGACATCGGGGGCAAGAAAAACTGAAGACAATGGCGTTGGCTGCATGTTTTTATACCCCTGACGTCATGGAAGAGAAGACCGCAACCAACGCAGGACTCAAGACTTTGGAATTCAGGCCAACTGAGTGCAACCTGCCAGCAGATTACCCAAATGTAATGACTGCAACAGTGAATACACTTTAACATCTACATTTATGGTAAGTACACAACTGTACTTCATTGCCCACTGCAAGACTCTGGGTATTCAGATACACACCCATACCTGGACGACCTGCTCATTCTTCATCAAGACTGCCAAACCCTCCTGTTTACTTCTACAGCAAGTAATCTCCACCCTGTCTCTGTTAGGGTTCACCATAAACCACGAAAAACTCTCACCTGACCCCCTCTCAAGACCTGGTTTTCCTGGGTTGCAGGATCAGAACAGGCATGAAAGCCTTCATTCCAGATCTTAGAATCCTAGACCTTTGTCTATATTTTTAAATAATCCTCTCCCACAACTCCTTGCCAGCTCGAGGGATTTTGATAATTCTAGACCACATGAAATCACTCACCCATGCTGCCTCTGGAAAAACTCCATATGAGAAAAATCCATTGGGTCCTGAAAAACCTATGGAGTCAACGCTTCCAGTCCCTGGACGCCCTCCTCCCCTTACTTCAGTGTCTGAAGAAGGAACTCCAGTGGTGGATCTCAGTTCTTCACCTCAACCAAAGGGATCCACCTTCAGATCCCATCTCCCCCTGCAACAGGTCTCCACAGATGCCTCCGATTTAGGATGGGGGACAGTGCTACTTGTGTCTTTTGGCTTTTACTGGTTAGTGGTCACCACAGTGAACTCCCGATCGCTAATGATTGGCAGTAGATTTTTACATGCCAAGTTGCCAGCCCTGATGCAAAACCTTCAACGAAGGTACGCCCATTCACACATGTCTCCACACAGAAGACGCTCTAGCTGAGAATTGAACAGGACGTCTTACTGTGAGGCGACAGCGCTACCACAGCATAACTCTCTGTGCAAGACACATGGTCCAACTGAAAACTAAAGGACCATATCAGCATCAAAGAAATCAGGGCTTTACACTTGGCTCTGCTAAACTTCAAATCAGTCCCTCACCCAGGATCCCTGAAAGTAATCACAGACGATATGACGGTCCTGTGGTACATCATCAAACAAGGAGGAACAAAGTCCTACCCTCTGTGCAGCCTAGCAATCCAGATGTGGAACCTAGCAGTATCTTCACATTCATCCGCTAGCTGTCTATATACATTCCACAGAGAATCTCATGGCAGACTACCTGAGCAGAACTTCAGCTCCAAGTCACAAGTGGATGGTTCACGGGGAAGTATTTCTAGATGTAATCAACAGGTGGGGTATTCCACAAGCAGATCTTTTTGCCTCTGCCCAGAACAGGCAGATGCCCAAATCCTGCACAAGGAATTTGCTTCCACAAGCGTGGAAAGTGGACGACTTCTCCTTCTCTTGGGGGAAAGTACCTCCTATGCCTTCCCCCTGTTCAGTGTAATTCAGAAAGTCCTTCTGAAAATAGAGGGACAACCCAAAAATCCTACTGGTGACTCCCTTTTGGCCAATACAGCATTGGTTTCTCCTCTTACACCTACTAGTCTAGGGCAATCACCACAGGCTACCCCACCAAGTTGACTTACTCACACAGGACAGGGGGATCCTTACAACACCCTCAGGTGGAAAACCTGAAATTAATCTCTTTGGTGATTGGGTTTTGATCCCTTACAGACACCTATACTCTGAGGACGTACTCTGTGTCCTGGAGGAGGCCAGAAAACATAGTATCAGAAGAAACTATGTATCCAAATGGGACAGATTCTCCTACTGGTGTCAGTGGAAAAAACAGGACCGTCTAACTACCTCTGTACCTATGGTCCTTTCCTATTTGTGTGAGCTACTGCACTCGGGACAAACATGCTCATCTGTCAGTCTCCGGACTAACGCACTCATCTGCCAATCTCCCCTCCTCTGGCTTCCAGACTGATTGTCAAACTTTTCCTCAAGGGAGTGCTTCACGTCAGGCCTCCCAGGAAACCTACCCCCCCCCCTTTTGGTATCTGCACTTTGTACTAGAAAAACTTTCATTGCCACCCCTTGAACCAGCTCATTCAGTTTTCCTAAAGCTATGTACACTGAAAACAGTTCTTGTAGTGGCCCTTACATCCGCCAGGAGGGTATCTGAGATCCAAGCCCTCATGGTTACCTCTCCTTAACTTATCTTCCACAAGGACAGAGTTGCTCTAAGGATCAACCCTTCCTTCATGCCAGAGGTGGTTAATGAACTTTCACTAAACCCAGACCATCAGTCTACCAGTTTTTTACCCTCAACCACAGAATTCCTCAGAAAGGAGACTCCATTCCTTGGATGTCCACAGACAACTGAGGTACTACTTAGACAAAACCAAACCCGTCAGAAAATCAGATCAACTTTTCATCTCCTTCCACCCCAGAGCTCGAGCGAAGGCAGTCAACATGGATTTCAAAATCCATTACCCTGCTTCTCTATGGAAAATCTGTACACGGACAAGTCAAATCTCACTCTACTGGGTCAGCTGCTTCCTCAGCTGCCTTTTTCAAAGAAATTGACTAAGCTTCCATCCTGGAAGCTGCCACTTGGACTTCTGTCCACATCTTTACCAGAAATTACAAACTGGGCCTAGTGTCTAGAGCTAGGGCAGGGTTTGCCAGGTCTGTCCTCCAAGGGCTCATTGACCAGGGAGTCTAATCCTCCACCCAAAACCATGCCTAAAAGCTCTGGTTCTCTCCCTACTGCTATGAATACTGCAACATGTGAATAGGGCGTAGAGTAGTTGTGTAAGAACTTACCGTAACCGTAGATGTTCTCTTCCAAGTTGCAGTATTCAATCCCTTCTCCCACCTGCCCCTCTACCTTTAACATCTTACCTGCCATTCTGACTTTGGGGGGGGGGGGGCATTAATCTCATACCCCCAATGTCTCCACTACACACACACCACCTACTTCCCTGTCTCTAGCTTGCATGCAGGTCCAAGGGCTTCCTTGGAACCCTTCTACCCACAGGAGTACTACTGTATGCAGCATTTCATTCTGAGGAGGGTGCATGCAGACTTCAGTTTATAGCCCTGAAAAGGGACATCACACACCCCCCTCCAGAAACGGACTTTGGTGTACTGACCGGAAGGTGGTGCTGCTGGCAGCAGCTCCCTACTGCTATGAATACTGCAACATGGAAGAGAAGGACATCTAAAGTTATGGTAAGATCTTACACAACTATTCATCTGAAGTTGTTAATCTTCTTCCTATTCATCACTGGGTTCAGTTCCGAGCCCACGGAACTGAATTGGCCTTATACCAAGCTTGCGTGCACAAAAAAACTCCTGAGCTAAGCTGCTACCCACAGTGCCCTTCACTCAGTTACCTCCGATCTCATTTGCTGCACAGCCATATAGCAGCATTTCACCGAGCTCTCCAGCTAAGTGATTTATCTTTCTAAATTTTACAAGTTTTTGTGGATTTTTTTCCTGTTACTAGTTTTTTTGCATATTTCTACACTCTGCTCTACCCACAGGTATCCCTTTCGTACCATTGTTGGTATTGGCCATTCTACCCTTGTGGTATCCTAATACCATTGTTGGTATTTCCTCTTTTCTTCACTTTCTTCACTTTTTCCTATATTTTTGCGTGTGTGTTCTCTGTTATGTCTGAGAAGAAAGGCACTACGGGGTTTAAACACTGCTCTTCTTGCAGTGGTAAACTCCCGAATAGTGACCTTCATGAAGAGTGTGTATACTGTTTAAGGGTTCCGCATTTGTCAGCGAAACCTCCATGTGATATTTGCGCCAGCTTCAGTCAGCGGACGCTGAATGAGTGACGTAATTGATCCTTAAAGGCCTGCTTTCTTTGCCTTTTTCTGAGGCTATTTCTGTGACTGACGTCTCATCCCTTCCTATGGACAAGAAACGTCCTCGCTCGGATCCCTTCTTCACTGGCTGGTGACTGGTAAAAGCCATAAGCAAGAGGCCCGTAAGTCTTCCTCCGAGCACCGTACTGCTTCCTCGGTTCTGACCACATCGGCTCCAGTGATGCATACCAAGGTCGTCTTGTCAGCACTTACCCCGACTACGACGATGCCAACTACAATCTTTGTTCTGACCAGATTGTCTGCCTCCATCTCGGCACAGACGTCCCTCATCTCCATTCTGATGTCTGTTTTGACAACTTTGGACCTGTTCTTGACCTCCACCCCAGCTGTGACCTCGGATCCTGAGCCTGTTCTCGGCTCCAACCATTCCTTTGTTGCTGGTTCCTAAGCTGGAATCGGTGCTGCTCTGTAATACACCACAGACCCAGTACTCCCCGTCTGTGGACTCGTTTGCCGGACAAGCCCTCAGCTCCATTTTTGGACCGGCCTGATTCCCCTTCAGGGGCATCACTAAGATCACCAGGAGCCTTTCAGAATTGGATGTGGTGCGCCTTTTTGACCAGCTGCTGACTGACACGGGAATTTCAAATTTTCCTAGACCCCATCCCACTCTGGGCTTTGGGTGTATTACAGCAGCGACCCCTACATACTCTTCTCCCTTGGATCCCTCGGTTCCAAGGCTCATATACCAGATGTTAGAAAGGACCCCTTTCCTCGGTGTCAACAGTGTCTGAGGCCCCTTTGGGTGTCTGTTCCATTGTAACCCACCCTTCCTCAATCCCATGCTTGGGGGGGGGGGTGGAACCTCCGGTTCCAGCCACGGTTCCAACTGTGTTGTCAGTTCCGTCTTCCGGTCGAGGGTGACTACCTTCCCGAATTTGCTTGAGGGGACCGTGTGGAGCGGGAGGCGACTCCGGTTCTGATATTGTCGTCTTTGGTTCCAGGCTCCCACTCCTTTTTGGGCGGGCCTGCTTTCTGGGTGATGGAGAGGGTGCTTGCTTCTAACAATCCTCCTACGTCTGTCATCCTTCCAATTACTTCTGAGCCTCAGCTGTCAAAGGCCACCCTCCCAGGTCTCCGAGAGCACAAGGCCCAGAAAACCCCTCTCCAGGGTATTTCCCTTTGAATCTTCGTATGCTCCCACTGAAGAACCCCCTCGGAAACGGGCGTGTAAGTGGAAACACATGAACACCCCGGAGGAGTCCCTCATGGAAGATACGGACTAAGATGATGGGGAAGTATCCCCACGGTCACCCCCTGACTATGTCTCTTTTGGAGACATCCTGAAAATCTTGAATCAGAGGGATGACTGGAAGCCCACCAACCCTTCCTCGAAGTAATCTGTATTCCTGCCGGCCTTTCGCTGTCAGCCCTCTACTTCTTGGGTAGCCCCCCCCCGTCGATGAGTTGGTTAAGCTCATCGTGTAGTGGACGTAAAAGAACCCGGACACCGTTGAGGCCTTCCCTAGGAGATCAGATAAGGTACTCTCTCCTCCAGAGTATCAACCCCATTGGTCTAGAGGTTTGCCATTGGATGCTATGGTGGTGGCGGCAGCCACGAAAATGGTCCTTACGGAAGAGAGTCCTGCTGTCCACCCGCCCAACAGAGTCCTGGGCGGTGGACAGGTTAGGCAAGTGAGTTTTTGCATCAGCGACCTTTGCAGTCAGGTCTCTGAACTTTTTGGCACATTTTACAAGGCTCCAGAGAGAGATCTCATCACTGAACTTTCCGGGACCCTCGCAGGCCAAGTTTTGGATGGTGCACATGATAAAGTTACTTCCCAACTTGCCACCCTAGAGTGAATATCCAATTCGTCCATGAGGTTGCTGTCCCACACAACCGAAGGAGCTGCTAGAGCTGCGGGTGCAGGCGTAGTCATGAGATGCCACACCTAGATGCGCGACCTCGCTGACTCCAAGTCTGTCTTTTTAATTGCCCCTATCAAACCGTCTGCTCTGTTCGTTGCTAAATTCAAGGATACATTAGCCAGGTGCGAGCAGGATGGGAAGACCTTGTCTGCCATGGGCCTGCACTTTTCCAATCCTCAGTGTTCCTTCTCTAGGAACCAGGGGAGTGGGAAGATGTGGCACAAGAAGTCTCAAGGTCCTTTTCGTAACGCACGTGGTGAGGACTCCCCAGAGGCAGAGGGGGTTCCAATAATGGAAAACACCCCTTTCGGGGCAGAGGGGATCTCCGGAACCAGGACTCTAAAGACTCCTTCTCGGGTAGACCGTATCAGTGCTCCTGAAGCGCTGCCCGATTGCTTTCCTCTGGAAGCAGTCTGGGCGGATTTTTCTCTGCACCAAGCTGCCTGGCTCTCTATTACAAATGATCAGTGGATGCAGAGAATCATTACCAGAGGCTACCACATTTCCCTAATATCTTATCCAAGACCTCCAAAATCCCTTCCCGATGTTCCACCCAGTCAAAGGTAGTAGGCAGCTTCCGAAATACAAAAGCTGTGTCAAAAACGAGTCATCCAACAGGTCCCCCCAGACCAGTGCGGATCAGGTTCTACTCGCGATTCTTTTTGGTGCCAAAGAGACAGGGGACTGAAGGCCCATTCTGGATCTCAACCAACTAAACAAATCTGTAGTTCAGACCAAGTTTTGCATGGTCATGATTCAATCCATCCTTCCATTTCTGCGGGAGGGTGTGTGGATTTACTCAGATCTCTGGGATGCTTATTACCACATCAAGATGGACAAGCGCTGCAGGAGCCTCCTTCACTTCCAGTTTGGAGCCAGTCATTACCAATTCAGAGTCCTGCCATTTGGTCTCTCGACAGCCCCCAGAGTGTTCACGAAATGCCTAGCAAGTTGTAACAGCTCATCTGAGACTTCAGGGATTCCAGGTGTTTCTGTACCTAGACTATTGGCTCCTCTCCACCCCCACCAAGTGCCTACTGGTCAGGACCCTCCACTGCACTCTAGTTCTAGCAGAGTCACTGGGCATCACCATCCACTGGGAGAAATCTAACCTTCAGCCTTTCACAACAGTTGGAATTTATCGGGGCAATATTCAACACTCAGTCAAGTCTGATCTCTCTTCCTCCTCACAGACTTCAGAGATTAAGGGCACAAGTTCAAGTGATACTCTGTCGAAGAAAGGTGCCTGCAAGGGAAGTTCTCCAGGCTCGTGGGTCTATGGCTGCAGTCATTCCAATTGTTCCCCTAGCCAGATTACACATGAGATTACTACAATGGATCCTTCAGTCCCAGTGGATATCCAATCTTCACCAACTGAGCTCATAGTCTCATCACCAACACTTGCAAACAAGATCCCCTCTGGATGAGTACAGACGAAAATCTTTGTGGTGTCGCCCCTTCCAGGCTCCCCAAACCAGTGCCACGGTGACCATGGACACTTCCCTGATGGGGGGCACTTCCAGGGAAAGTCAGTCCAATGCGTGTGGTCCAACGTAGAGGTCAACTTGCATATCAGTGTCCTAGAGTTAAGAGCGGTGCTATTGGTGTTGCAAGCTTTGCATACGCTCCTTCCGTCCGGAACAATTGCTATCCAGTCGGACATGTCCGTAGTCTGGTACATAAACAAGCAGGGAGGGGCCAAATCCTACCCCCTATGTCGTGAAGCCTTAAGAATCTAGAATTGGGCGATAGCTTCCAACCGATTTCCGATCGCAACACATATCCGGGGGAGCTCCATTGTGATTGCGGACAGGCTAAGCAGATGCATCCTCTCCTCACGAGCGGCCTCTCAATCGGAGTGTGGCGGCAGAAATTTTCTGCTGATGGGGCCAGCCATGCTGCGATCTTTTCTCCCTCCCCGTCAAACACAAAATGCAGCAGCTACTTTGCCCTCTTTCCCCCTCACGGGGAGTTACCGAGAGATGCTTTGATTCACGATTGGCCAACGGGTCTCCTTTATGCGTATCCTTCGATTCGTCTGATCCCCCGTATTCTAAGGAAAGCTATTCGGTTGAGAAGCAAAGTGATCCTCATTGCCTTGTTCTGGCCTCGTCAAGTATGGTTTCCCTTCCTCCAACCTCATCTGCTACAACCTCCTTGGATCCCAGGCACTCATCAGACCTCATCTCACCCACAAGGGCTGACTTGGCCGAATCTGTCAACTCTCATGCTGACTGCTTGGTTTCTCCACTTCCGTTAGTTTCCAGGCAGGAAACCCTATTTTCATCTGTCCATGATATTATCTTGGCCTCTCATAAACCATCCACCAGGAAACTTTTCAGGGACAAATGGAAAAGATTCGCTGTTTGGTCACATAATAGGAAGCTAGATCCATTTTTAGCTCCTGTAGCCACTATTCACTACCTGGCTGAACTGTTCGACAATGGGGCATCAGCTTCCACCATTCAAGACCATCTAGAAGCTGTTTCCAACTTCCGTAATGGTTCAGATAGTCCTGCCTATTTCCACTTGCCTTTGCAAGACTTTCCTCAAGGGTATTTTCCACAGCAGGCCACCCATCAGGCAGCCGGTGGAAGCATGGAATCTCTCCTGGGTTCTGCAGTATTTCTCTGCTCCATTTTGAGCCTGCTGCGATATGTGATCTAAAATTCCTGTCAAGGAAATCTTTCTGGTGGCTGTCACCTCAGCCAGATGAATTTCAAGCATTATGTATCAAGAGCCATTATCTGATCTTCCATAAGGACAGAGTATCAATTCGTACTAACCCATCCTTTCTTCCCAAGGTGGTTTCTGATTTTTCTATTAACCAGTCCATTGAGCTCCCTGTATTCTTTCCAAATTATTCAAACAAGGGAGAATACTGCCTACATTCTTTAGATGTTCATAGACAATTACGTTTCTACCTGGACAGAACTACATCCTTTCGCAAGTCGGACCAGCTTTTCATTTCCTTTGTGGGTCCTAGAATGGGAGGTGCGGTATCGAAAGTTACTTTGTCTAAATGGCTCTGGGATTGCATTGCCTTTTCATATTCACTTACGAATGAATCTAAGCCTGGCCAAATCAAAGCTCACTCAACTAAGGCTATTTGCAGCATCGGTTGCCTTCCCCTCTAGGGCCTCCATGGATGACATTTGTGCAGATGCCATTTGGGCTAAGCCCCATACCTTTATCAAGCATTACAAATTGGATCTGATCTCCAGGGGAAGAGCGGCCTCAATGGTTCTCAGGAATTTTCTTCCATAAGGGCCACCCACGTTCTCCAAGTAGCTGGGGATTCTGTCCCATCAGTGACGAATAGGAAGAAAGTAAACATCTTCAGGTTAAGTTGTTTTACCATAACGTTCCATCTGAGGAGTTGATCTTCCAGTCATCAAAACCTCCCACTGACCCCCCTCCAAAGGTTCCTGGCGGATCTTCTGGGTCTTTGTGGTGTCTTAGGGTTTCTACGCAGAGATGGCCTCTGACTTTATGTTTCTTCTATATGTTGCATGCAAACTTGATCTGAGGTAACTGAGTGAAGGCCATTGTGGGTAGCAGCTTAGCTCGAGTGTTTTTGGTGCACGTAAGCTTGGTATAAGGCAGACTCTGGTCCGAGGGCTCGGAACCGAACCCATCAGTGATGACTGGAAGAAAGTCAACAACTCAGATGGAACATTATGGTAAGACACAACTTCTTTTTTTTATGTTCTCTTTTCCCTTCTACCTCCAAGCCCCAGGAGGAATTTCCACCCACTGAGAGGGAGGAAGCCATTCTAGAGGTTCAAAGGCTTCTAGAAAACTCCATCCTGAGGGTCCCAACTGAACAACAAGGATGTGGAACCTATTCATGCTTCTTTTTGGTGCCAAAGAAAAAGAAAACGGGGGACCCAAGACCAATTCTAGATCTGAGCAGTCTGAACTTGTTTGTGAAGAAGTCTGAGTTCTGCATGGTTATGGTTCAGTTCATACTACCACTACTACGCGAGGATGTTTGGATGTGCTCGTATAGATCTCCGGGACGCATACTATCATATCAAAATAGACAGGCGGTCTAGGAGACACTAGAGCTTCTGACTAGGAGCTGATCATTATCAATTCAGAGCACTGCGCTTTGGGCTCACTACCGCCCCCTGGGTGTTCAAATGTATGGCAGTGGTAGCAGCTTACCTTCAACTGCAATGATTCCAGGTGTTTCCCTACTTAGATGATTGACTCCTGACTGCACCCACAAGGCATCAACTTATTCAAGCCACTCATTACCTGCTGCAAATTTTCAATTGTCTGAGAATTGCGGTGAACCTGGCAACGTCAAAGATGTCCCCAGTACAGGACATAGAGTTCATAAGAACTCGAGCACAGTCATCCAAATAGCTGCCTTGCCTCCACAGTGGATTATATCCATGAGACGACAAATCCAAGTGTTACTGGAAATGCCAAATCCACATGCTTTCCTAGTTTTGAAAGCCCTAGGACCATGTCAGCTGCCATTCTCATAGTTCGTTTCAAGGCGAGGACTGCAGAATCCACTTTCTGCTCCCCATCAGACTAACTGCGATCTGCAAGTGTCACTTCCAGTAGTGGGTGCTTTCAAACGGCATCTTTCTTGGCAGGCCCCCCCCCCCCTCAGATAGCCACAGTGACCATGGACACAAGTTTTGGGCTGGGGGGGAATATCAAGAAAGACTAGTCCAAGGTGTGTGGTCCACAACAGAGACCAAATTGCACATAAATGTTCTGAGATGAGGGCAGTGCTTCTGTCGTTGCAAGCCTTTCATGACTGCCTTTCTGGGAACAATTGCAATTTAAACAGACCTGTCAGTCTGTTATATTGCCTCCCCTGACCAATTACAGCAGGTACTTCGCTCTGATTCCTTCAACCAGGAGTCATCCAGGGATGCTCTAGTCCACCATTGGTCCCCAGGTCTCGTGTATGCGTACCCTCCTGTTCCTCTGGTCACCAAAGTCCTACAGAAAGCCAGCAGGTTGAAGAGCACATTGATCCTCATTGCCCCCTTTTGGCCTCAAGTATGGTTCCCCTTCCTATGGTCTCACTGCAAGTATCCCCCCATGGATACTGGATCCCAGAGAGGATCTGATCTCCCATCTGTCTGAGCTTCAAAGTCCTAATCTCAGATCCTTAAGGTTAATTGCTTGGTCTCTTCACTTCCAGTGATTCTAAGGAAGTCCAGGCCAGCTTCCCTGGTTTGAGAAGTTACACTTGCTTCTCAGAAGCCTTCCGCAAAAAAAGGCTTACAATAGCAAATGGAAGAGATTTTCAATTTGGACATTGAAACAGAATATTGATGAATTTTTAGCTTCTGTTTCAGATATACTCCTGTTCTAAGCTCTATTTATCAAGATGGGTTTCGTTTTCCCATCATAAAGTTGCAACTGGCAGCGATTGCAGATTTTCGTATTGGGAAAGAGACTTTCATTTCATCTCCCCATTCAGCATCCAGAATGATGTTCGTGTTTCACTGTTGCAGTCATTACATTTGGGTAATCTGCTGGCAGGTTGCCCTCAGTCGGCCTGAATTCCAAAGTCTTGGGTCCTGCGTTGGTTGCTGTCTTCTCTTCCATGACGTCAGGTCGTCAGGGGTATAAAACATGGAGTCAATGCCATTTTCTTTAGTCTTTCTTGCTGCGCGGTGCCCAACGCAGAAGCATTTCGCAAGTGCCGATTGGCCGACTACTGAAACATTCGAGTTGATTTTCAGAACCGAAGTCTTCACTAATGCTGAGTAAGTTGGGGGAACTTTTTTCTTGCTTTTTACCGATGTCAGAAAAAGTTAATTGTATTACTTGTGGGAAGCAAATACCTCATAAGAATTTCCAGTTATACTGTATGCCTTGCCTAGGCCCTGATCACAACGTGCCTAGCTGTCGGTTTAGTGCTAGATTTAACCAATGCACTATTAAGCGTCGGTATATTTGTGCATCAAAGTATTTTCGAAATTTCGGTATTGGACCGACTGATGTCTCTCCCTCGGATGAGTCCGGAGCCGCTGAGCAGGCACAGGCTTCTGAGGGTGTATTCAGACCTCAACATTTATATATCAAACCGACCGCTGCAAAACCGAAGACAAAGGCAACTTCTAAAACTAAAAATCCGACGCATGAGCCACGTGCACAGGGCTCTATGCCTAAAAAACAGATTATCAAAATGGCTGAAGACGTTATTACCTTGATCAGGAGGTACCCATTCCCCTACAGATAAAAGGCCTAGGCAAGACACTGATTATGAATCTTCAGATCGGGTTTCTATTTCTTCTGATTCCTCTTCTGTTCACGAATTATGTATACCTCCCTATGAGGATTCTGATGCTGAGGAGTGTATTCCATTTGCATCTCCTCCAGAGGATTATTCATTTGGAGAAACCTTGCATACTTTAGGGAGCATTTTCACTGG